>NW_012267240.1:14912380-14983448 GCF_000151885.1 Dipodomys ordii
TCCTCCTCCTCCTCCTCTTCCTCCTCCTCCTCTTCTTCCTCCTCCTCCTTCTCCGTCAGTGGGGCTTGAAATCTGGGCCTGGGCACTGTCCCTCAGCTCTTCAGCTCAAGGCTAGAGCTCTATCACTTGAGACACAGCACCACTTCCAGTTTTCTGGTTGTTTATTGGAGTTAAGAGTCTCACAGACTTTCTTGCCCAGGCTGGCTTTGAACTGCAATCCTCAGATCTCAGCCTCCTTTGTAGCTAAGGTTACAGGTGTGAGCTACCAGTGCCTGGCATTATTTTCTAATGGATAATATACATCATGGGTTTAATGTTCATGTCTCTGATGAATTGTGATCTTGAATAGGTTTGTGTGTGTGTGTGTGTGTGTGTGTGTGTGTGTGTGTGTGTGTGTGTTCTCAGTGGTCATTAGTATGGCTTCTTTTGAGAAGTGTCTGTTCAAATACTTTGTTTTCTTACTTTTGAATTTGCAATTATCATATATTTTGGGTGTTTAAGATGTGTGGTTTGCAAATATTTTCTCTCATTCTGCAATCTATCTCCACTTTCTTGTTTGTTTTTGCTGTGTAGAAGCTTTTGAGTTTGATGTAATACCATTGTCTATTTGCCTTCCTGTTTTGCCTGCAATCTTGGTGTCATATAAAAAATACCATTGTCATAGAGCCTTTCCTTTATTTCTTCTACTGGCCTTACACTTTTAGTACTAAATGCATTTTGAGCTGAATTTATATGGTCTGCAATATAAATCAAATTGCATTCTCTGCATATGGATGTTTTGTTATCCCAATATTATTAAAGAGGCTTTCCTTCCCCTCAGAATGCCCTTATCCAAAATTAGTTGATCATGTGTGCATGGCTTCATTTTTAGGCTTTTTGTTCTGTTCTGGTCTAAGTGTCTGTTTATAGGCCAGTGCCATATTGTTTTGATTACTATTGCCTTGAAATCAGGGAGTGGGATCTTTATAACTTTGTTCCTTCTCAACATAGCTATGGCTATTTCATATATTTTGTATTCACATACAAATTTTATTTTTTTTCTATTTCTATAAAAATGCAATTGGAGCTGTGATCATGTAGCATTAATCTGTAGATTGAATAGTGTACACATCCAACTCTATCCCATAATGAACTAGAAAATAAAGAAAGACAATAGAAAAGATCAATAAAATTAAGAGCTGCTTTTTTGAAAAGTTTAACAAAATCAACAAACCTTTATCTAGACTAAGTAAATTGGGGGAAGGGGTTATGTGCGAAAGAGAGAGGGGAGAAGAGCCAACAAACAAAACTAAGAATGAAGAAGCTATGCACTGAATCCCACCACAGTATAAGGATCGTAAGAAACTATTGTAAGCAATGATATATCAATAAATTTGATAACTCTGAAGAATTCAGTAAACTCCTAGAGATATAAAACCTACCAATACTGAGCATAAGAAAAAACAAACAGGAAATCTGAACAGACCAGCAATGAATAAAGAGATTGGATCCACGGTCAAAAACCTGCCAACCAAGGGAAGATAAAGACCAAATGGTTTTCATGAGTGAATTCTAAGAAGCATTTGAAGGATTATAAACAATCTTCTCAAACTCTTCCAACAGATGAAGAGAAAGGAACACTTTCAAACTCATTCTTCAAGTCCAGAATTATTCTCATACCCAAGAGAGATAAGCGTGTTATAAGAAAAGAAAATTATAGGTCTAGATCCCTACTCAACAGATGCAAAAACCCTCAGAAAGGCCTAAGAACCGAAATGGATTGTGTGACACCTAATTTAACAGAATGAAGAGCAGAAACCACCACATTTTAGTAGATGCAAAAATCTGACATAATGCAACATCCTACTGTGATGGAAACACTCAACAAATTAGATATGGAAGAAATGTACCTCAGTCAAGTGGAGGCTATACTAATGTATTCTCATGTAATTTTTAATATAGCCTGATACAATATTTTTGTGGTCTTAAGGATAAAATTGAGGGCCTCAAGCATTCAAGGCAATGCTCTGTCACTGAGATACATCCCTAGCCACCTGCTACAGTTTTAATCTAACACGTAGCATTTTCATTTTATCTGCTTGTTTATTGTCTGTCTTCTTGCAGTACAGCATTGCCTATGTCATTCACTATTTTATGCCCAATAACTATGAGAGTAATTGGCTCATAATCATTGTTCAACGAACATGTGTCCAGTGAATGAATGATTAAATTCCAAGGCTAACTATATACTCTTAGTGGAAAGGGCAATAAGCCATGTATCTCTTCCTGATTCATACCACTACAAAATTATCTTGAATGTATTTGTTAAATAAAACAGCTCTTCAAATTTATTCTCTGGTAATATAGTGTCATATAAGCTCACTTTAAATGAATTGGTCTATTTTAAAAGGAAGCTAGAGCAGAATCTTTGTCTTCATGAATTTAACATTTGTGGTTGGCTTTTTGCATGGGATATGGAAGTTCATGACATGGAATAATTTGCAGCTTTGCTGAGATTAATTTGAATTTGAAATCTTAAGAACTCTAAATTCTCTAAGATTGAATATCTTAGAGATTAATGGGGCCAGAATCCAGTGTGCAGCCCAAGATATGTACATTTGGGGGTAACTTGCTGCTCAATGTATGGTCCAGTTTTCAGAAAAATCCTTTTTCTCCTCCCCAAAAATGAAGCCTGAAATGAAGACAGCTTCCAGACTGATTAGGTAAATAAAATAGACTAAAAATATTAATTCTCATCCAGAAAATACCTTCTGAATAAAGAGAGAAATATGAAATTCATTGGTGACCAGAATCTATGCTATAAACAAAACTCCCATATGTTCTTTATGCAAATTCCAGAAAAGCAGCATTTTATGAAGTGGATTTAGGAAGTGTTTCTTCCAGGACAGAAAGGGAGGGTTGAATGATTTGCATATAATTTTTAAGTTATATGAAAGTCCACTGTATAGGGAAAATTAAATGATGATGTTACCTATGAATTTAAAGAATTTCAGGAACTTTTCCTCATGAGCTAAAAATCCATTGTTCTTTAATGAGCTAAAAGGGAATGAGATGGAGACTAAGCTATAAAAAGAATTAATTAGAAAGGATATGAATGATGGTAGAATTAAAAGGGGGAACCTGCTCTGTCCCACTTGTTGACATACCCATTTATTTTGTGTTCCCTCAACAGCTCCTTTACATTTATTCTTATAAACTCTCTATTGATAATCTTCTCCCTCCAATTCTCCTGCCAGCCATTTTCCCCTGGAAATGTTTTACAACTAACAAATTCGCTACTGTTTAATATGCTCTCTGAAAGTTTAGAAAATGACATAGACAATGTCTAATTATTAGCTTTCACAGTATGACCAGTGTGAACATGGCTACGTTTTACAAACTTCCATGGACAGAATCTGTTCTTACTTAAATATCATCAGACTAATAAACTCTGAATCAATGCACAGCCTCTTCTGGGAGAGAACACACTTCATCCCAAATGATCAGGAAATAGATGTGAACCGTGTGTTTTCTATTGCTCTAACCTCTTGCTTTCCTTTCTCCATTCATTCAATGAATGCAGTATCAAATAGTATCAGTGACAAATAATTATTACAAATAACTATTACAAATACAATATCAAATAATATGAAAACATTATCCAATATCCAGCCACATTTGAATCAATTACTATAAACTCAAAATCAGGTATATGATTTTTTAAAATAAGTTTTTTATTGTGAAAATACTGTATAGAGGGGTTACAGTTACATGAGCAAGGTAATGAGTACATTTCCTTTCAAGCATTGCTGCCTCCTACTTTGTTTTTGCCCTACCATCCCGTGATTTTTTTTTTTTTTACTTTTGGGCACTGTTTGGGTTTGAACTTAAAGCCTTACATTTGTTAGGAAAGCATTCAACCACTGAGTCATGCCTTCAGGCATTTTTGCACTGGCTAATTTGAGATGGAGTTTGCACCTGAGCCAGGATCCTTCTATTTTATACTTTCATCGTTGTCTAGGATGGCAGACACATGCCACGGTGCCCAATTTGTTTCAAGGAGATGGTGTTTTTTTCAGCTAGATGCATGCTTCATGAAACCAGGGGGGAATATATATATATATTACATATAATACATATATAATATGTATTATAGTCTGAATCTCTTTGAAACAGTGTCTGGGACATCTCAAAAGCTATGTTCAGAGCATGGTGCAGAGGCTGATGAAGATTTCTGGAAAATCAAAGTAGCCCAATTGTAGTGAATGGTCTTAGCCCCGTGGAGTTCTCTTCCTTGGGAAAGACATTGAGAAAGGTTTGGAAATGAGAAACATCTTGATGAGAAGAACTGTGGGATCACAAGAGGAGAAGGCCACAGTGAACACTCAAGAGGTGACGAAGGCCTAAAGGATAAGGAGGACTGAGTGGAGTCTAGGGTGCACTGTTGGCCCCAACGATCAAACACCCCACATCATGCAAGTATTCTGAGAACACTTTGCTATTAAAATGCAATTTTGGATAAAAGGCCATTTTTCTCTTCTCCTAATAGAATGGAGATATTAATACTGACACCACATAAAGAAATGATTATGTATCTTTTACACATGAATAGTGTGCATTGAACTTTATATAAAATAGCATCTCTGGCTATAAAGGAAATGCAAATTAAAAAAAAACCATCAAGATCCCTTATTGAGAATATGGACAAATGCTGGCAAGGATGCAGAGAAAAAGGAACCCTATCACACATTAGTAGGAATGTGAATTTTAAAAATACTAGGAAATAGAATCATGCTTTGGGGAGCAGTAGAGGGGCACATGAGTTGCGGGGGCGGGGAGGAAGGGAGCTGCAAATGCAGTCATTGTCTTCAGCATACATTATGGAAAAGTTGAACTAAGTAACTTGGGGGTAGGGATGAGAGGGAGAAAATGGAGGAGGAGGATGAAAAGGGTGACATAGATCAACATACAAGAATCCTAATAATAATCATAGTAGTACTAATAATCCGACTTAGGGAATTATGACTTCTTTGTACAACTACTTAAGAACAATTTTTAAAAACGAAACAATACAAAAACCCAGTGTGTGCAGCCTTGGCAATATCTCAGGACACTTGTTTACTGAACACAAGTCTGACAAGATACAGGAAATAAGCACTGGAAAATGAATAAATGAAATAGATCTTAAATGGTTGTCTGAATTGTCCTTTTCCCTCACGAAGAACTCAACTTTTCTTGTCATGCACCGTCTAAAAGTTGTTCCATATTGCACTGTAAGTTCTTAGAAGCACAAAGGAGAGAAAATATATTCCAGTGTTCTGCCATTGCTTGTTCTATTGGACACAGCATCCTTATCTTGAAGATAAGATGGGTGGCTTGCTCTCATTTATGCATTTTACATATGCAGAGATTCTCAATCTGGGATGTTTTGTGTCATGAAATCTGATATCACTTAGTTTCATCATCTCGCTTGTTCATGTGTACTTACTTCTTATTTGCCTGACTGTATATTTATTGGTTGTTAAATAATTGCATTGTATTGTGCTCATTTACATATTCCCCATTCTGCTAGTCTGTGGGCTACTGAAGTATAAGACTGTGCCTTGTTTATCTTAAAATCCTCAATACTTAACCCAGTTCACTGGCCTATAAGTAGTATTTAAGCAAATGTTTGCTGAATGAATTATTAAGTAAATACACAAATGCTTCTTCATGACATCCAAGGAGCTGGATTTACACCACCTTCTGTTTTCCTTATAGGGTGTGTCACAGTTTACTCTAAAATCCTGAACAATGACACATCCATGCAGTGCTCATTTAGCCTCCTTTTCCACTAGTAAATTCTGGAGGAAACAGAGCCTATAGCTAGTGCACAACACAATACTCCTGTTCTAGGTAGAGAAGCTCAGAGTCAGATTCAAGTGAGAAAGTGAACTCTCCAGACCGTGACTAAGTCTAGTCCAAACATTAGCAAGTTTTCTATAATAGTCTTTATTGCCATAGGCTACGTAATCTCTGTATTTGTTTGCCTAAGAAACCACAGCTAAGGTCTAAGTGGCATTGCTCCAATATGGTAATGTGACAATATTCCAACAAAACATTAAGCAAGCAGGCACTGGACAGATTTGTCCTTTGTGCTATAATTTTCCACCCTGCTCTGTTTAGTTCTTCTAATATGTGCTTATCAGAAAGGGCGCAGTGTAGAAGAATACACACTGCTACAGATTCCTGTATACTCTGAGCTAGTTAGGTAATGTTGCTCCTTTCTCGTACCAGGCACATTTCCACAGCAAGAAGCACAGCATTATCTCATCAGATGGAAGAGGACAATGAGCCTTCAAAATGTCGACACGGCTTGATAAGGTCACATTTCAGCCAGTTGACATCATCAGAAAGCTCCTGTTTTTTTTTTCATTGAAACACATTATCTGCACCTCATTGCTGATTCACTCCATTGTGGGATACGTGAACAATTTCAAGTTGTCTTTTTATCCGTCAGGAGAGTCATACCAGGAGTACAAGACACCTAAATGCCCAGACAGACTACAAAATTACACTACTCTAGAGGAGGTCTGGACCTTAAGAACCACAGGTATCTTTTGAGATTCTAGTAGAGTTGAGTCATTGACACACAAGGTAAACTGGGTGCAGATGGCTCTCAGCACATTCGCTGCTCATCCTACATCAGCAGGACCAAGGCGATCCTACTGGTGGACCTCTGATGCCTAGAACAAGGGTTGGAAATAGTGAGCTTCATGTACGTGTTTCTAAGGATTCTGCCCAGTATGTATATCCATTAGTCCTATGTATCCTTTAGTGGATGAGGTTGGTCAGCGGTTTTTTATGTTAATTCAAATAGGAGGTAGATACTCAGTATGAAAAGTGATAAGTGAAAGCGAATAACTCTGATGACTATCACCACGATTTTAGTGAGCAAAACGAAGAATTTTGCTAAGTAGATTAAAATGTCAAAAGTTTTTTTTCCCTATCTGAAATCATGCCAGTGTGTGGGAGGAGTTAGGTGCAGATGCCTTCAGAACATATTAGTGTTAATATAACCTTATGTGTTAATGATGAAAACATTTTTTTTGGTCCTGGCTCATTTACTTTATTGTATATTTGGATGGTGAGTACCCCTCTCCAAATATTTTGGCGATGAGAAACAGATGCATTCTACAACAGCATCAGATACTATTTAATGTCTTGTGGGATTATCGTCAAATCAAGGATTAGTGGGAATGTGGGAATGTGATAAATAATTTTTAATATGAGCTGTTCTATGTTGAAAGGCAAGATGTAGACCATAACCAGTTTGGAAAGGGTGAGCTTAGTTATTTGGATGTGTTTGATACAGAGTCAAATTGAACCTTCAGTTACTCCACAGGATTTTGACCATTTGAACTAGGTGCTTTTGGGGCTGGAAGTGTGTCTCCAGTGGTAGAGCATAAGCCAGTGAGACAGTGTCAGATACAATGTCAAGTCCCAGTTTCAAAGAAAACCAAGAGCAAAACCTGTTACTTTGTGTAAATGCTAGAGATCTTGGGAGTGCAATTTGCAAATGCTCTAAATCTATGACCAGTGTTCACCATGTCTTTTCCACTGGTTTCAACTGGTATGGACCACAAAGGCAAAAGTATCTATTATCTGTACCCTTATTTAATGGAACCAGGCAACTTGAATAGATGGGTGGGGTTAGGAGAAATAGGGGAGAACAATGGAAGGTGTCACACTGATCAAGATGCATTGTACTGGGCTGGGAAGGTGGCTCAGTGGTATAGCTCTTGCCTTGCATGCATGAGGCCCTGGGTTCGATTCCTCAGCACCACATAAACAAAAAGAAAAAAAGCTGGAACTGGCGCTGTGGCTCAAGTGGTAGAGCGCTAGTCTTGAGCTGAAGAGCTGAGGGACAGCGCCCAGGCCCAGAGTTCAAGCCCCACGACCAGACCCCCCCCCCAAAAAAAAGATGCACTGTACTAATAAGGTGATATGTTGAGTTGAAACCCTTTTAAGTAAGCATTTTTTGGGGGGGTCCAGTCTTGGGGCCTGAATTCTGGGCCTGTCCCTCAGCTCTTCACCTCAAGGCTAGCACTCTACCACTTGAGCCATAGCACCACTTCTGGCTTTTTTTTTCTGCTTTTGTGGTGCTGAGGCATCGAACCCAGGGCCTCATGCATGCAAGGCAAGCGCTGTACCTGAAACCCTTTTATACAATGACTTAAGAGATAATAAATTGTTTTTAAAAACATTTTTAAAAATATTTTATCTTCAAATAGTTGTATAAAGGAATTTCATCTCAACATACTCATTTTTGCATACAATGCATCTTTTAAATATTATTATATATTTTTTATTATCTTTAATAGTTATATAATGTACTTATCATTTAACAAGGCAGGTATATGAATACAATGTATTCTGATCAATGCCATCCCTTTCAACATTCTCATCCATCTTTCCTGATCCCCCCTTCCCTCACTTTTCTTAATTTTTGTAGGATATATATTGAATTCTTTTTTCATTAATAAGTTTTTTATTGCAGAAATACCATACAGAGGGGTTACAATTACATGAGTACATTTCTTATCAAGCATATTGCCTCCTCCTTTGTTTCCCCTTCCCATCCCTGCCCTCCCATCTCTCCCCCCACCAAAGTTGTAAAGTTCATTTTTTGACATAGCATCTTGTACATTTCATTGTTGCAATGGGTCCTCCTGTATCCCTATTTAAACAATTTGTTTTTTTCTCTTCCCCTCCCCAAATTATACCGACATCAAATACAGTGAAAACAGGGGTCATACCATGGGGGAGGGACAGACAAAGCAACAAAAAAAATCACCTTATAAATATGTTAGAAACAATAGCAAGAAAGAAAAACCACTTCTCTCCCCCTTCTCATGTTTGTCTAAAGTAAATAAACACAGAAACATTTAGTGCTATCCCTTATACCAAAGTATATTCGTTTTTTTTTAAATTACTGCTACAAGACAATATAGATTCACCCCTTACCATAGAACATGACATATTTATAGAATCTAAACCCAAAGTCTTGAGGTTTTTCAAGGGTACAGGGGCATTGTTCTGCCTAGCAGACAGAACTTGACAATGCAAAAGGGGAACCAATTTGATAAAACAAAACTGTATCTGCCTGTCATTGTAGAAACACGAAGACAGGCAAAAGTAAGAAGTATTAGCCAGAAATTCAGATATTTAAATAGCCAGGATATTCAGGGATGCATGTTCTGAGAGCTGCTGTTCTATCATTAGGAGATGAAAGAAAGCAACAGTAGTAGTAGGAAAAAAATGACTTTTCTTCTAACCAATAGAGATGGCTTCATTTTTTGGTAAGAAGAATGTATTCATATTCATAAGATGATTTCTTTGTTGCTTTGTATGTCCCTCCCCCACGGTATAACCCCTGCTTTCATTCTATTTGATGTTGGTATAATTTGTGGAGGGGAAGGAAAAAAACAAATTGTTTAAATAGGGATACAGGTGGACCCATTGCAACAATGAGATGTATAAGTTGTTATGTAAAAAAATGAACTTTACAACTTTGGTGGGGGGGGAGGAGAACTGGGTGGGGGGGGAGGATGGGAAGGGATGGGAAGGGGAAACAAAGGAGGAGGCTACAATGCTTGATAAGAAATGTACTCATTATCTTGCCCATGTAATTGTAACCCCTCTGTACAGTATTTTCACAATAAAAAATAATAAAAATATTTAATAAAAAGTTAAAAAAGAACTTCGAAAGGATAGAATTTTTGTTACTAATGGTCTCTATTTTTTTCTCAACAATTTCCGTTACTGATGGGAAAATTCTAGACTCATGACGAGTGCATACAAACATTACCTACAATACACTCAAGCAGAGAGTGATGGTGATCTATTTATGGAACCAAAATAATAGTGACATTGACCCCAATCTATGTGTCTTCCCTACTGACCTGCTCTCTCTATTGACCTACACTGGCTCTATTAGAAACTTGATCTTTACCCAATAAGATTACTACCTAGGCTTAAAGCTAGAACATACCACTAAAATGAGAGTTGCTTAATTTTTATTGCATAATCAAATAATGTTCTGAAGCTTAGGAATTAGCTTTCAGCAACAGCTTCCCTGACAAGAACCCAAAACCAATGCAAAAGTGAGAAAATAAACCAGAAGCAGTCCTGGAGCATGTACAGAAGAGAAAACTATTTTCCAATGCTAACACATCTATGAGGATTGGAGGAGATGACCTTAAGATTGCAGATGCACAGTTAAGCTCCGACCCTTGTTCAAACTGCATTGAAACCCACAGCCATGTTTTCTGCACTGAGATTACTGCTGGGAACGTAGAGTGCATGTGAAAAAGATGATATCAGACCTATTTCTCCAACCATTTATATTTTTCGTTCCAAAAACCATAGTAATAACCTTTTCTAACTACATGAAAACTGCATTCATGCCAAAAAATTGCAAGAACATATGTTAATCTAGTGCTAGAGTAACTTCATATCTTGAGATTGCCTTAGAAATAAAAATGGCCCTGAAACTGGGTTTGAATCTGATCCTTAGAATGAGTTCTAACAAGGAGGCTGGGAAGTACAAAATCTAGGACAAGAACCACTTGCAGTGTCCTGTCAAACCCAAGAGAAAGCAAAGGCCACAAAGAGAACCGAAGAGAAAATAAGGCACACACCACATCTAAACCTGGGACACATTTTGGTATATGACAATTTGCAGATACTTCATAATTGATGACTAAACTCTCACAAGTTGAGGGCGATTGCATGATCTATAGGCACTATTGCTTGGAAGGTATTGTGGAGATTCTTTCCCTGGGTCTAGTAAAGCAGAATAGATTTTTTACATTGGACTGTTTCATTCTTTAATTTTTCAGTATTGAAGTCAAATCGAGGGTCTTGCAGGTGCTAGACAAGTGCTCCATTCCCAGCCCTCATCTTTTGATGTTCTTTGAATTAGGTTCTTCCTATCCAACATACACACAGGAAGAATTTCAGATATAGAGGTAAACTGGTCATCTTGCAAAGTATTGAGAACTCGTCTACCCAATCTGGACTTAAAAATCGACATTTACATGCTACATGAAGTAATACAATGTGAGGTCAGTAGAGGAGAAAGATAGCCAATTCCTGTGACCTTCAAAGTCAGCAGCTGGAATGGAAGATATACTATGAGCATAATACTGTGAGACCCAGTGACCTTGCATTTCCTATCTTTTATTTTGTGCTGCTTAACAATATCTCATCATCCATCCTTTAAGGGCCAGTCTCCTAGACACTTGCTTTCATCATACTGAGAAGTGATCTTCCCTCCATCTTTATTGTTGTGGCCATATTTACCACATCTAAGGAATTAAAGCATTTTTCGTCTGTGTACATTTTAATTTCCCTAACTCAATGGGCACATTACCAGGGGACTGAGAGTAGAATTAGGCATCTGCCTTCTTCCCAGAGTCTATTTTATACATTGTCTATACTAAAAGTCATGTAAAGTTTATCAAATAAAAAAGTAGTTAAATACATAAGCACAGTGTAATGAGCATAGAACATAACGGGATTGCTTTCACTCTGGGATGTCAAAAAAAATATTTCATGAAAGAACTAGTGTTTGACTCCATTTTGTGATCATTGTAAAAGGAGAATCATTACTAATACGTTGAATTCATGGCACAAAAAAGCCAAAGATTTATGCATCACTGAGGAATTATATATGCATAGTGTCATGTTCTCTCTCCACTAACAAGGGTCTATCCCCAATAAGTACACAAAGAGCCAGGATTTCTGACATATGGAGTTTAGTGCAGTATTGAGCACACTGAAAATTGTCAGTAAAAGTTGAATAAATGATTAAAATGCTTTGATGATGAAATTCACCTGAAATATGCATTATCAAGCAACAGAAGAAATAAAATTAAGATGTATGGAAACATTTCTTGTATTTTCTAATTTATATCTTAACCATTGTACCACGAGGCTTGTTGTATTCCTCACATTTTTGCAGGTCAAACTCTGGGCTCAATGAGAAGAAGCAACTTTTCTATGTCACTTAGTCAATAAGGAAGTAGGGACTAAAGTCCAAGCCTTATTCCTTATGGTCTTTCTATGCAAAGGAAGACATGGAAAAAGTAAATGATTTAGATGCCCCTCTTTGCCTGCTTACTCCATACTTTAAAATAGCAGAGTTGTTTTTATTTTTTAAATTATGTTTAATTATCTTTTTTGGGGGGAGGGGTCAGTCATGGGGCCTGAACTCCAGGTCTAGGGCTAGTGCTCTACCACTTGAGCCACAGCATTACTTTCGGCTTTTTCTGCGTATGTGGTGCTGAGGAATCGAACCCAGGGCCTGATGCAAGCAAGGCAAGCACTCTACCATGGAGCCATCTTTCCAGCCCTATTTAATTATCTTTAAGTAGTTGTACAAAGGAATTGTCATTAGAAAAATCAGTTTATAAGTGCAGTGCATCTTGATCAATATTTCCCATTTTATCAGTCCCCCCAGCCCTATTTCTAGGGATATGCATTGAATATTATGACTGCATTCTCCTTACACCTTCCTCTCTTCACCTTTAACCTGGATTTCTGTAAGGTAAAAATTTCTTCAACATCATTTTAAGAAGCTATTGTGGCCTTTCTTTTGTAAGTACTCGAGTCTCTCATATCACCAAACCCTATGAGTTTAGAGAAAGGTTCATAAAATCTTCCCATCTTTTCCCCTGCATGATTTCAAACCTTGTTTCATTTTCACATTAACACATCCTCTGGTATTATATATGTATATAAATAAAATAAACTAAATTCAGTGTTTCTTGTGCATCCTGATTGGCTAGGCCAGATGGAGTGATTTCTGAACCAGAATTGAAAATCAAAACACAAATGCTTTTTAAAGAGGTTGAAGTTTAGAAGCAACTGTTCATGGCAGGCTTAACTTTAATTCTAAGCAGGTTTGAGCTGTTTTCAGCTGTGCTTGCCTATGGAATATTGGAATCTCCACCCTTGAGCTGCTATATACATTACATGCCCACAGGCTTCTCTTGACAGAGAGGCGAATGTGGCTGAAGCTAAGCTAAAGGATTTTTCAGGACAGTGTGGTTTCTTTTCTTATTGTCATCATCATGGGAAAAGTGTCAGCTATTTATTTTTGCTGTTGGCTTTTGAGACCCTATATGTAGAACTCGAGTGGAGAAAAAGGCTCTTTGTAGGCCTGGCTCCATGAGACTCCTGAAGATGAATTCTGAACAGGAATACATATTAATTTTCCCAGTGCTGATTCTGAATGAGATTTCATTCATTTGCCATCTCATTTCACCATCAGGATAGTAACACGAAGTCAACTGATGTACAGCAGGTCCTGGGAGTGTCAGTATCCCATCAGGTCAGAGAGGAATTGTTTATAAGCCAAGTCTCTGACTCCAAGGCCCATAGTCCAAGGCAAAACCACTACAAGGAACGTTGACTGATTAGAAGGCAGGTTCTTTTGTCTCTTGAGTAGAGACAGAGGGCCCAGAATACGTGCTGAAATGAGGAGATTCGTGGTCTGTGATATATCAGTGATGAGGGTACCCCTTGCTGGCTTTTATTGTTCACCAAGACCAGGCAGATCACTTTATGCTTTACAGCAGGCCTGCTTCTCCTCAAAGAAACTCATCTGACATCATAATACCAAGGAGCCTTAGAGGATGGCTTCTACTTTTCTCCTTCCCTTTACCTAGGTTGCCTGAAACAAAGTAATTCTTCCCATCTACGTGTTTCTTTGCCTGTAAAGTGAGACTATGTAATCTTCATTGTTCACAGAATTCCTAGGTGTCACTTCTGATCCAAAGCTTGCAAGGTGCCAGTCATGGGTAGTTATTCCCAAAGCAGAAAAATAAAAAGATTTGAATTGTCCAATGTGTGTATTTCCAGCTGAGGTTGAACTGGGTGATACTTAGCTTTCTCACTGTGAACTGAGTTCCTTTCACAGTCTATTTAGTGTCAAGTTGTTCACATGCATGCCCTTTTTGGGCTGCTTTCACTGTTTAGACTGTCCCCAAGCATAGCACGGGTGTTTCATGTTCCTGAGTGCAAAAAGGCTGTGCTTTGCCTCTCACACATTAGCTATACTTTATTCCATGCTGCTGGCTGCTAATAGTAGGTTATAACCAGAAAAATGAAGAGAATTTTTACCTATCTGTGTATGAGACTGATCTGAAAGGGGTAATGTGATATGTACATTATGTGATGGATCCCTGGAAAAGTGATAAATTAGCTAAATTTGTGCATTCAAAAAACTTCGCTGTCAGGTGGGCACTGGGGGTTCATGCCTGTAATCCTAGCTACTCGGGAGTCTGAGATCAGAGGATCACAGTTCAAAGCCAGTCCTGGCAGGAAAGTCCATGAGACTCTTGTCTCCAACACACTACTCCAACAAGGCCAGAAGTGGCACTGTGGTTCAAGTGGTAGAACATTAATCTTGAGCACAAAGAGGCTCCAGGACAGCCCTGAGGCCCTGAGTTCAAGCCCCAGGACTGGCAAAAAAAAAAAAGCTTTCAATATCTATTAATGGTTAAAAAGCCTCCCTCCAATTAAAAAATTACTCCCTAAAATTATAGTATTTCCCATGAAGGAATCTATAAGTGTCTAGAACAGGTGAATTTATTGGACTAATTATTTAACATCTAGCTGCGAAGAGTTATAAGAGAATAGACTAGAGGAGAGATCGAATTGGGGAAAATATCTGAGTCACTGGAGCAGAGAATATTATATTAGCCATGGGGCAGTCACAAGGTAATGGTGGATTGTGGAATTGGGGGGATTTGACCCCCACTAAGGGACAAGATGCTTTGAGTGGTTATTGTGGGCTAGAGGGGGACACAGCTTCGGAGGTGAGGAGAAAATGCACAGAAGTACCTGCAACCAGACTCTGGAAGGACTGACTTCTTTGTGTTGTTTCACAAGTTTTTCTAGAGTTGTCAAAGCTTGTAAGAAATTACTTCATTAACACAAACTCACAGAATGAAAATTCAGCCCATTTGGCTCAGAATAATTGTCAGAGTTGTTTAGAATTTGTGCTAAACACTAATTTGTGTTTTGTATCATCAAATTGCTTTAGAGTCATTAATTAAACAATTACTCAGATTGAAAATATGTCTCTTAGGAGAATGTTAAAGAAATAATCATAAACCACATAATCCTCATTAAGAGCTCTTAGGTCCACTGGTGACAAGTTTCATTTTACCTTCTAGAAAAGAGATGCTGTTTGGTACTTGGTTACCACAAATGGGTTGTGACACGTTCTCCCCTTTAAGATGTTCTGAGATGGGTGGAATAGGAGTAGGAGGTCCGCAGATGGAATGCTGGGCAAAAAGCATCTAATGAACCCAGTGTTGCCACGTAGCAACAAAATTAGCATGTCATTTGTTGGAATGCATTCTTTGAGTTTTCCATCTTTTTTTCCATCTTTTTTTTTTTACAGAGCATTCTTTATACAACAGTGTAACTAATGAGTAAAAAATGAATAAAGGCTCACAAAAGAAGACTTATTAACAAGAGTGATGAGATCGAAAGTGATGTAATCTACAAGAAGGCTGGTGGAGTTAGTTGGGAGTTTTTTTTTTTTTTCAGTGCTCAAATGAGGGCAGTGAGCAGACAGGAGTAGCAGGTCTGTCTCTCCACAGAGATTATTAATAGCTCTTAAAGGATGTCTTACTCAACCACCATGGGAGTGCTTGGGGGTGAATTATGAGAAAGAACCTCCTTGTCTGAGTCAGCAAGAAAGACCAAAGAAATTTAGCAAAGAAGACAGACCATCTCAACCGCCGGCTTTCCTATCTCCCCTCCAAAGTTAGAATCAATTCTCTTTGGCCTAGAAATAGTCTTGTCTGAAGATCGGGGGCCAAATTATGCTTTGAAGCTTTCATCTTCAAGAAGATTGGTTGCTACAGTCAATGTGGTAGGCTGGATGCCTGTGAACTACTATGCTAAGATTGTCAGGTTTCATTCGTTTGCTAAGAAGGGACTCACATCAGAGGTTGGAAATGTAAAAAATAACTAGTGCTAGTGCCTTAGCCCTGAGGAATTCCTAAAGCATATCCGTTTTTCCCTGCCTCCTGTAACTACAAGTTCATTATTGGAACAAGCAATTGTATTCATATTTCCTCATCACCCTCTCCTCCTCTCCCCTCCTTCCCTTAATCTAACCCATGTAGAGTGGTTACTTGAGGGAGAGGCTTTATGAATAAAGATTGTTTCCTTTGCTGAAGAGCTTTGGTGTGTGATTATAGATTAAGGCTTTCATTTTAAAAGCCAGAGCAATATACAGACATAAAAATAGACACAGCAGCATTATTTTAATTACAGTATGGAGCAGCATAAGAAAGATCCAAGACAAATACAGACGGCAGCTTATAGGCTTCCAGTGTTGTATGCTTGCTAATTGTCCTGGTGTTCATGATAGTGCTGAAAGCCATCTCGGGGGGAAGTGACAGGTCATTCTAGTGCTCTATATGCCTGCATTGATCTTGAGATTCTCCTCGCTCCTTTGTCCGTTGTTTGTTTGGGATGCCATAGTCATTCATTTCTCCACTATATGGATTCACTATGATCCTCTAATCCTTCATTGTAGGCATTTACCACACCACATGGGCCTCAGTTCTTTCTAGATGGGACACACTTACAAAACTAAGAGTAAAAGGTTTTTTGTTTTTTTACCTGAAATTCAAACTTAAATAGCTGTTCCATATTTTCATTTGCCGTATCTGACAATTCTACATAGAGATAACATTTTCATTCATCTGATGGTGCTAAATCTGATTGTTCTATAAAAGCAAGTGAATAAGTTCTATTGTAACTCTCCTGTGCTTAATGCTTAAAGTTCCTAAAACAGAGTAATATGTGCAACACTCAAACACTGACTTTGAGGGAGTTGAATTCAGAATAGACAGACACCTTGCAGTGGAGAAACCGAGAAAGCCTGTTTTGTTGAATAAATAGGCAGGTAGGCCAGGAGAAAAAAATGACTGGCCTTGCTCTTAGTAGATTAAGAACTTTGTGTTGAACCTAGGGCCTCATACATGCTTAGTCTTACCACTGAGCTATGTTCTTTGCATCACTGGCTAAGGTAAAAATCAACAACAACAATAAAGCTTTCTTTTGTTGGGGTTTTCAGGCTGTTTTCTGAGTTTGTACTTTCGTGTTGCTTCTTTTCATCGTGGTTGGTTTGATTTGGTTGAACTGTGGTCTCACAATGTAGCCCTTAATGGCTATTTCCACAGACCCATTGTCCCTTGCATTGTTTCATTCAACTCATATTTTGTCTTCTCATATTTTCCAAAAGGACACAACCAGCTAAATTCTTATTGGCTGGTATTCTTATGAGCTAAGTGACAGAAGTAACCTGGTGTTTTGGCCTCTGAATGAAAATTATCGTGATGATAGAAGTTACTGAGTAATTACATCCACAATCATTTAGAAATGCTCTTCCACTGTTAAAATAATGTTTTTCTTCTATCTCTAAGTAGAAGTACATATACATGCTTCTTGTTAATAAAGCCTTTGATAAAAATTGCCACAAGTGTTCTTTCTATATGATCAGCAATTTGCACTCTGCACAGTTGAGGACTGGATAATTTCAAAGTTGAAGAGAAACATTTCATGATTTTTTTTTTTGGTTTGTTGACTCAGTTCCACTTTCTGGTAATTTGTACTACCTATCTGTGCTACAGATTACAATCACTACAATCAGATGCAAACTTTTACTTACTGGGAAGAAAAAGAGAAAACATGCAATGATTTCTAAAATCTTTTTAAAATCCATTTTACTGGCTGTGAAGGTTTTCTGTGCCATGGCATATGTCCAAATTATACTAATTTAAAAAGAACCAAACCAATATGACTGAATAATTGCTGACATGTGTACTATAGGTTAACAACTACAGTAGTGAAGGAATAAATATTCTAGAATGTTCTGTGTGCAAAATGACATGGCTTGGTTTTGGGAATTCTTTCTCGATGCAGGTTGGCACTGGGGATCCTCTCATTTGTCATTTTAACCTATTTTATCTATTTAATGATGAAGTGCACTAGCTTTTCTGTTTAAATCCATCAAAAATTTACATCCATCAAAAATTTACTAAGAATTCATCAATTTTTATTCATTTCTTTCTTGAGTTAACTATTGTCTGTTGAAATTAATAGCATTTTCTTAAACATCTATGATTGGACATTAAAGCCCAGAGGAAAATCCATGCTACTATTTTTATTCTATGTCAAGAACTCCAAGATTTATTTTTTCCATGATTTTCATCTAATTAACTTTCAACTCCTAAGCATCATTTTGTGCAATTCTACTGTTGGCTTTGTCCTAAGTAGCTAGATTTAAAAGGTATCTTTAACTCCCCACAAAGTCTGACTTCTCAGTCCTCCTGAATTTCAGAAGATTCCAGAATTTTGTAACCAGTGACTGCCCAGTTTGCTGCTGCCGCTGCTGTAATTTAGCTTACAGAAGGGGTCAGCATAGCTCCATAGCTAGGACAATCCATAGATTGTCCAAAGGTCAGGAGAGGCAGTTTTGTACAAGTTTTAGGGAGCTGTGACAGCCCTGGATGAACCCCGTGTGCTTCACATGTAGCCGATAATGATGATTTTGCCTGATTCCTTCAGTCCAGGGACTTTTCTGCATGTAGAATCTTTGAATTGCCTAGAGATTTCTCCAGGACAGTTCTGGATCTTAAACAAGTCTAGTGTAGATACCTTGACTGTGCCACAATAATGCCTCACCCACAACTTCCCTCTAATCCCTCCCTTCTAATAACGATTCCCTCCACCTCCCCTTGCCTCCTTAATTATGCTCTGTATGATTTCTTTACTTCTTTATTTTTTGCTGGAGCAGTTTGAGTACTTGTGCAGCAATTTCGCAGTAATGATAGGACAGGACCTCATATGCATTCAGACTGTTTCAGTAGCTAGTTGTCTGTGCTTCTTAGATTCTGGTTTTCCCATCCAGTTCAACTTGTTCTCACTCTGCTGCTTATCTATGGTCAGATATCATTAATGCTAGTGAGTCAACTTCATGTTTTAATAGCAATGCATCTATTCGCTGGTTCAAACCTTGTCATATGATTTCTTCATGCTCAGAAATCAGGCAAAACCATAATATGCATACATGCATTATAACCTTTTCCATATTTTTTCTAACTCCTTTTACAGATTTTTCTCACTGTAGGATAGGCTAACCATTCTTAGGTAGTATTTCTTCACTGGACTTACATCTCAACAAACTTACCATCTTGACTTTTATACTTTTTCAGGTTTGTCTTTTTTCTTTTTTTTCAATTTTATTTTATTTTAAAGATGCTGTACAGAGCATTACAGTTACATGAGTAAGAATGAGTACATTTCTTGTCAAGCATTGTTACCCCTCCCTTGTTTTTCTCCTACTATTCCATCTCTCCCCTACCTCTTACACTCCTCCCCTCCCTAGAGTTGTAAAGTTCATTTCCAACATAGTGTCTTCTGAGTATCATTGTTGCAGTGGGTCATCCTGTGTCCTTGTTTCAACATTGTATTATTCCATTTCCCCTCCCCAAATTAGATATAAGTATATACAAGAGGCAGGGCACCAAAATCAAATACAGTGACAACAGGGTATATATATATAAGGAGGAAGATCATACAAAAAAAAAACAAAAATGTACCTAACACATTAAAAATAACAACAACAAAGAAAAACTGCTTGTGTCTATATCTTGGGGTTCATTTCATTTAGCCTCATCTCATATGATCATATGTACATATCTTTTAATCTTCTCTGCTCATCTGATAAGATTAGTGTACTTGTAAGTCACATCTGCTTTGTAAGAATAGCTAAGATCTGAGCCTCATGGCTCTCTAGAGATGGCTGAGTTCTGTCATCAAGAAACTGTAGCAAAAATCCACCTCCTAAGGTTCCTCTTTATGTAAACGATATCACTGTCTTCCCATTCCCAGAACCATCTTTGATTCTTTCTTCCCAGACTCACAGCTGGCCATTCATAAAACCTGGGCTTCAAGTGTATGGCTGAAAGAACAGTGGTATGGATACTAAAGTTGTACATTTCTATCTGAATTCTATTTCTAATTAACAAGGCACAAATTGGTCTAATCCCCTGATTGTAGGTTCCTGGACTCTTTTTCCCAGTCTCTGCTCTTGCCTACTAGCTGTCTATGCCTTGAACTAGATTAGCTCAAACACCCAGGGAAACATTGCTCACAGGTGGGCAGTTTCCAAGCTGGGCACTCTATATTCCCTTGGCAGGTCACAGTTAATTTTGTCTTGATCCATTCTAAGCATGAGATACTGTATGGTAAACCCAAAGTTCTGATGGAAGAAATGGTGACAAACTTTCTGCCATTTTGGGTGTTTAAATTTCAGTCCTGTTGTTTTTTTTTCCAGCTGAATGGAATATAGTTTTATGTAACTTGCATATAATTTTGGGATATATCTCATCTTGGGTTAAGATGTTCCATAGCACAATCTATATTACTTTTTATAGAATTTGTGGTTTCATCAATGAGTGGTGTGTGTGTGTGTGTGTGTGTGTGTGTGTGTGTGTGTGTGTGTGTGTGTGTGCGTATGTTTGATTGAGGTTTGAACTCAGGGCCTTGTCCTTGATAAGCAACACTATACCACTGAGCTGTTACCCTAGCCCTTTTTGCTTTAGTTATTTTCAGATAAAATCTTATGCTTTTTGCATAGGCTGGCAGCAGGCTGTGATCCTTCTACCCTGTCTACTATACAGGTAAGATTCTCACAAAGGTCCATAGCTTGTTGAGATAGGGTCTCACTAACATTTTACCCTGGATAGTCTTGAACTGAGATCTTCCCAAAGCCTACCTCCTGAGTAGCTTAGATTACAGGTATGAGCCACCATACTTGGCCCATTACTAAACTATTGATAGCAGAAATGTCTTCTTTCTTGGTTGGTTAGTTTATGACTCATATTTATATTTTATTTCTGTATACAACTATAATAGGGGCTCTGAACCCTAGTCTTCAGTTTTTGTTGGACCAAGTGCATAAAGTGAGAAAAAACTCTTATTACTTAAAATATATGTTGAGCTATAAACAATATGTAAACTTCTATGTATATACGTAGAACCATATGTAATGTAACTCTTATTAAGTTCTGATATTAATCAGTTGTGACAGACAAGCTCATTTATTTCACTTTCCAGTCTAGTACAATTCACTTTCCCAAATTTGCCTAATATATCATGTAACCATGCCTGTGATAGCAAAGAAAAGATCAGTACAAGCTAACACAAACTGAGCATTGCTGTGTATTTAATTCTACTGTCACTATCTTGTAAAAGTCTTACACTCATAACCAGACGTTTGAGCTGAATTTCTCCTGAAGGTATAATAATAAGCATCTATCACTGTAAGTTTTTTTCTAATTTGAAATACACTTATAAAAATTTGGAATATTTACACATGTTTTCTGGAAATCTTGCCATGTGAACTTTCTGAAATGATATTAACTATAAAGGTCACGGATTCATCCTAATTTTAACATTCTAATAAGGCTAGTATTTCACCTTTAAGAGTGTGCTGTTTCACAATTCTAAGTAATAACTTAATAATTGCAGTACATGGATGAAATTTGACAAAAAATATTAATAAAAATTGTACAGTGCCTTAGAGAAGGGACAAGAAATCAAACTTAAATAAATGAGACCATAAACTAAGTTGACTTGGTGCAAGTAAAATATAACTTCTTTTCAAATTAACATGCATTTTGTTTATATAATTTACAGGTTTATTTGTATTTGTTACATGTCAAAAACTGTAATGAAAGGAAGTATAGAATTATTTTAGGATGGTTTAGAAGAGTAGAAGGTGAATCATCAAACAGATATTAAAATTTGTTCTAAGGCTATTACTAATTAAAAAGTGCTACATTGATTCAAGAGTGGTTTAATATTCTTTTTGCTACATTCCAGTTTAGTGACTCAAATGTGTCCTCATATTAGTCTTTTGTCTCTTCTACTTTTCTTTTTTTTAAAGCACTGTTTTATTGTAAAAATACTGTACAGAGAGGTTACAGTTTCATGAGCAAGGTAATGAATACATTTCCTATCAAGCATTGTTACCTCCTCCTTTGTTTTTCCCCTACCATCCCTTCCCTCCCACCTCTACAACTACACTTCGCCCTCCCCCCCCACCTAAATTTTAAAGTTCGTTTTTCAACGTAGTGTCCTATTCATCTCATTGCTACAATGGGTCAACCTGTATCCCTATTTAAGCATTTTGTTTTATATCCCTTTCCCTCCCCAAGCTAAAGAAGTGTATATATAAGATGCAGGGCACCGACATCAAATACAGTGAAAACAGGGGTTATACTGTGGGGAAGAACATACAAAGAAACAAAAAAAATCACATGGTACATTATAAAGATGTTAGGAACAATAGCAAGAAAGAAAAAAACCACTTGTGTCCCTATCTTGGGGCTCATTTCGCTTAACACCTTATCTGGTCATATGTGTACAGCTTTTGACCTTTTCTGCTTGTCCCAGACATCTTCTACTTTTCTTGCGTCTCCATCTGTTTCATAGCCATTTTTCTACTCCCTTACCATCACTCAATTTCCCTATTATTATGTATTTTGGCTGTTTCTTAAAAAGCACACAACAAATGCTGTTTGCTTCTATTTTTCTATCACAAATTAATCATAAATGTATATATTTTCTTCTCAGTGCCATGCTCTAATTATTTGCTAAGGCAGATTCTTTTAATCAATTTGGTCTTATTTGTATTTTCTCAATTGCAATGAAGCAATATTAACCTAACAATACTTCCTTCTGATTCTAAGACCTCCCCTGTAACAACTTGTAGTCACGAAAGGCAACTGTGGAAGACTCAGGATCATGGGAGTACTCTGAAAGGAAACTTAGTCAATGTAGCCTTTTCCTTGTGTTTGTTCTACCTTAAATTTCCTTTTATAGCTAATTGTTTTTTTTTCCTGCCAAGTATGAATCGTAAGTATGGTCAACCAATTCTCTATGGAGAATCCTCTTGAATCCCAGAGAAGTTTTATGCTCTGAATAATCTTTTACTTTGTGTATCCAAAAATCATCAGCACAAAAATATCAGAACTAAGGAAACACCAACAATTATGGATCATAGTTGACAAACAAATATTGACCACAGTACAGTAAACCTCCTTCAGAACCCATATCATAGCTACTAAGATAGGTATTGTGCTCCTATTTTTCCATGAAAATAGAAAGAATTTTTAAGAAAATAAAAGGATAAATACCTAACACACTAACTTACTTAACCCTATCCTGTAACAACATTGACAACGACTTTTCAATGAAAAAGAGTAAAATTCCAGAAAGCCATTTGATTGTATCTCTTAATCAAAGCCCAGATTCTTTCAACAATTTCTCTGTCAAGTAGTCATTTCAACCATTTCCATGGATAGTGCTTTATCTTCCAAGATGTCCTAGATTATGTAGGATCAGCATAGGAACAATCTGAAGTCTGAGTTCACAACCCTAAGTTATTTGCTACTAAGTTCTACCTTCAGAGATGTTGAAAAATGAGTCTGGATTTTTTAGTAACTTCCTTGAAATTGCCAATGTGAATAAGTACATTCTATCTGTATTCAGATATGTTCACTGATAAAAACTCCAGTTTGCACAAGGGCAGCGATCATACTGGAAAAAGCAAAGGTGTTATGGTGAGTGATCAGCAGACCGGAGAGGCTGAAGCTACAGTGGCCTTCATGAAGCTAATTGCAGTGGATGTATTTTCTCCTGAATGTATATGAAGACTTTGAAGAAGTAGAATTAGCTGTCCTGGTTTCAGGAAGTAGGTAATCCCAAATCCTTTTCACCTACAATTTCTGTGTCTTTAATTTTGTTGTAAGTTCGAGTACTTACTGTCAGTATGTTCTGGGTCAGATGGCATTCAGATAACCTTTGAAATTAAGAGGTTTTACCACCAAAAGCTGGTGGCTCACACTACTCAGGAGGCTTTAATCTGAGGCTCACAGTTCAAAGCCAGGCCTGGCAGGAAAGTCCACGAGACTCTTATCTCCAATTAACCCACAGAAAACCAGAAGCGGAGCTGTGGCTTGAAGTGGTAGGGCACTAGCCTTGAATGAATAAGCTCAGGGGTAACACCCAGGCCCTGAGTTCAAGCCCCATGAGTTACCAAAAAAAAAGAAGTTTTTCCTCTTGATATTACATTTTCTTTAATGACTTCATTTAGGGGTCCATCACAAGCATTTGCATCTTTTGAAAACTCTCATTAGTTACACAAAGCCCCCCTTTGTCTTAAATATTTTGATATCCATAAGACATATTAGACAAAAATTTCAGACTTCTTTTCCAGTCAGATCTTCAGAGTCAGACATTTTAGAGCAATCACATTTTGTTTGTGATTTTATGATTTTTAGAGAAGCAGAGTGTTCCTTGAGGGACCGTGTCATGTCAGATCATTCTCTTTCCCAATGCTGGAGCTAGTTCGGTGATATACCCAGCACATATTCATTAAATAAGTAAGCAGTCAAGTCTGTGTCTTAATATTTAGATTGTAACTTAAGGGGTTTGTTTCCACTGAAATAGTAAGTAAACAGTCTGTTCTTAGAAACACTACTGAAATTAGCTGCTGATTGGGAAAATAATAGACAAGTACATCATGGATAGTACTGGATTAGAAGACAGGAGAAGAGACAACTATTCCATTAGAGTGATAATGAAGAACTTCAACATCTCATTTTAGGATATCAAATAGAACAAAGTGATGAAAAAGGAATGTGGTGGAGATGGTTCTATGAAAGAAAAGAAGTAAAGAGGGTACTGAAAGCAAAACAACAGAATACATTCAAATGAGATTTTTTAAATCCTCAAACACTCTAAGTCACATGGCATCAAAGAGCAGGGACATGATGCCAATGACCCTGAAACAGAAACATAGTGAGCCAGGCAATGGTACAACCTCCTCTAACTGAGTCAAGGCATGGTCAAGAAATGGATAAGAAGATAGTGTTAGGCAGAGAGCAGTGCAATGCTGAGATTGGCTTTCAATACAAAAATTTCAGAAAGAAATATACATAACTAATATGAATTATAGAAAAGAAGAGCAGGAAACATAGCTAGAAGTAAAGAAGAACAAAAATCCAATGGAAGCTGGTAAAGATGGGCAAGGGAAGAACACTCTAATATGAATTATATTAGTTTTAGTTACTTACCTTTGGAAATCATTCAAATATGAATTTCCAGTAGCCATTTGCTTTGAAATGAAAGACCAGTAAGGAACAAACTCTTAGTAATAAGTATAGAAAACTCTGTGTAAACAGTGATGTAAGGTATTTTTAAAACATGAGAACAGAAATCAAAGTAACCTAAATCAACGTATCGTAGAACAATGGTTTGTTTTGCTGTTTTTGTTTTTTTTTTTGGGTCCGGTTGTGGGGCCTGAACTCAGGGCCTGGGCGCTGTCCCTTAGCTCTTCAGCTCAAGGCTAGCGCTCTACCACTTGAGCCACAGCACCACTTCCGGCTTTTTTTTCCTTATTGCTTATGTGGTGCTGAGGAATCAAACCCAGGGCCTCATGCATGCAAGGCAAGTGCTCTACCCCTGAGCCACCTTCCCAGCCCTAGAACAATGGTTTTTATAACTATAGCCCCATCAAAACTTCCTCACTTCAAAGATGACAGTCTAATGGTCTCTGATGGGCTTATTGGACTTATGGTTAGGAATAATCCAAGGTTAGTTTTTCCTTACATTTGTACTACCCAGACAAGAAAAATCTTACTGGTGGAATTTAATTACCATTGTCCATTACTTAAATCTATAACTCTGTCTCTTCCACATATTTGTTTTATGCTTTCTTTCTATTGTTAGATTATCTTACTTTTCCAGAAGTTTCTTTTTCTTTTTTTTTTGTCAGTGGTGGGGCTTGAACTCTGGGCCTGAGCACTGTCCCTCAGTTCTTCAGCTCAAGGTTAGCATTCTACCACGTGAGCTACAGCGCCACTTCTGGTTTTCTGGTGGTTTAGTGGAGATAAGAGTTTCACAGACTTTCCTGCCCAGTGGCTTTGAACAGTGATCCTCAGATCTCAGCCTCCTGATTAGCTAGGATTACAGGGGTGAGCCACTGGCCCCCTGCTCCAGAAGTTTCTTGAAGCTTCTTTTCAGATACATAACTTTGTTCCTTGCTTCAACCATTTAAAAAGATAAACTTGCACTGTAACATCTTCACAGATGCTAACTAAGCCTAATCACCATATGCACTTTAGTAGGTGTTTGTCTCTAAATACTCATATTCAAATACCCTTCTTTGTATCCTTCTTTGTATTCAATATGTACAAGAATATGAGTCAATCAAGCTCCACTCTCTTCTCAAGACTTCTCTTGATTCTCAATATCAGTCTCTAGAAATCAGCGAAATTAATGTCCCACTTAGTAATATCTCAGAATGTTGGAAGGGGGAGAGAATTTTGGAGTTCATCTTGTGAATGGCTGCAAGGGACTCAATCACAACAGGGAATAGAAACAATTAGGGCCTCTTAGAAAACAACACATAGTAAGAAAAATTGCAAGATTCCCCCCAAGGAAGGAAACAAAGCTAAGTGGACTAATTTGGACAGATGCTCAAATAGCATCTCCAACACATGCAGGCACAAATGCAGAGCTCTGTTGATTTAGTACAGCTGATGTCACTTCCAATCAAGCAGAAATGTCCATTAAGCACAGTCTCATGATTAAGACATTGCCCAAGGCATCAGAGAACCAAAACCCACCTCACAACTATGAGATATATGCAATCCAGCTCATAGAAACAAAATCCATAGACCACAGGGATTGTCAAAGTCATTTTCTTTCATGGAATCTGTAACTTAATAGATTTGGTGCTCAAAATGAGACTGAGGAATGATATTACTGGATAAGTTTATAAGAAGACTATTTAAAAAAAAAAACCTATTGGCCACAAACCAAAAGAGTATGTGGAATGCATTTACTACAATTTCTACAGATTTCTGTGGAAAAAACTTGATTTTCATAGCTTCTACTTAAGTCATTAAAATGTGTTCATATTAACAATTACATTTTTCATACATATATTTGGCAAAAGTCTGGGACTTTGTACTGAATTCTAGTGCTGCATCAAGTTAAGAGTGTGGTAAATTCTGTTTGAAGGTACTCTAAGAATAGTAGCCTAGGAAAGTCCTTATTTTACAAGTATCAGCTCATTCTGTGCCTCCATTGTGAAACTTTGCTGACCTCTGACCTCAGGATGGTTAGCTAAATGAAAAATCTTCTCTTCTGGGCTCTTTACTGAGAACCAATGAGATAAGAGCTCTCCAGAGAATGCAGCTGACTCTGAGGGGGGTTGGAAATGTGAGGATGTTTTGTTTGTTAGAATGATAATTGTTACTTAGGGTATTTGAAAGGTAAGTGCTAGCAGTGTTCAAGACATAGTCTGTGCTTTATTTTTTTTGTTTTTTGTATTTTATTTTATTTCTGTGCTAATATTTTTTTTGCAAAATTTTAGCAGACAATGACTTTTCTGGAACTTGAGGTAAATAGGAGAGAGAAGGTTGTGTATTGTTTTTTGGAATGTTACCAGAAGTCTGCCACAGGAAATTTCAAGTATTTGATCCACTAATACCTGCACACTCAGTCATTCTTTAGCTGTGGTTTTCACAGGGTTAGAAATTACATGTATAAAAGGACATAGCTAGCAATCCCACGGATTGGGAGAAGATCTTCAATAGCCATACAATGAACAAGGGTCTCATATCTAAAATATACCTGGAACTCAAAAAATTAAATCCCCCAACAACATATCCTCAAAGAAACAACTGCCCAATAAGTAAATGGGCTAAAGACTTACAGAGAAACTTCTCTGAAGAGGAAAGAAGGATGGCAATAGACACATGAAGAAATGCTCAACCTCTCTAGCCATAAAAGAAATGCAAATCAAAACAACATTGAGATACCACCTCACCCCAGTTAGAATGGCAAAAATCAAGAACTCTAATAACAACAGATGCTGGAGGGGAGGTGGACAGAAGGGAACCTTACTACATTGTTGGTGGGAGTGTAAACGTGTTCAACCACTTTGGAAAGCAGGTTCCTCAAAAGATTCCACATAGAGCTCCCCTATGACCGAGCAATCCCACTTTTGGGCATTTACCCAAACAATCACAAACAAGACCATACTAAAGCTACCAGCACAACTATGTTTATTGCAGCATTATTTACTATAGCTAAGATATGGAACCAACCCAGATGCCCCTCAGTAGATGAATGGATCAAGAAAATGTGGTATATATACACAATGGAATTCTTGCCTCCATCAGAAAGAATGACATTGCCCCATTTGTTAGGAAATGGAAAGACTTGGAAAAAATTCTATTAAGTGAAGTAAGCCAGGCCCAAAGAAACATAGGTCTCATGGTTTCCCTTATTTGCAATAACCAGTATATGTCTGAGACAAGCAGAAAAGGTCAGATAAGTTGATGTTAGGTGAAATGAAGCCAAGATAAGTATTCAAATTTTTTTTTCTTTCTTGCAATTGTTTCTACCATATTTACAAGATGATTTCTTTGTTGCTTTGAATGTCCCTCCCCCACGGTATAACCCCTGCTTTCACAGTATTTGATGTTGGTATAATTTGTGGAGGGGAAGGGAAAAAACAAATCGTTTAACTAGGGATACAGGTGGACCCATTGCAACAATGAGATGTACAAGTCATTATGTCAAAAAACTAACTTTACAACTTTGGCTGGCAAGGGAGGGGGAGGGAGGCTGGGGGGGGCGCAGGTAAAGGGAGTGCAGTTGGGGGGAGATGGGAAGGGATAGGAAGGGGAAACAAAGGAGGAGGCAACAATGCTTGATAAGAAATGTATTCATTATCTTGTCCATGTAATTGTAACCCCTCTGTACGGTATTTTCACAATAAAATATATATAAAATAAAAAAAGAAAAAGAAATTACACGTGTAAATGTATCAGTATCACTGTGTCTTCTTTTGTGATCATACCTAAGCATTCAGGTGTGTATTATTTTACCCTGAGTTGCATTCATTTATTTCTTCCTTTACTTTGCAGTCAGGATACTGCATTAATTTTTCTGAACTGAAGTATGAAAAGATACATTCTCAATGAATTAGTGTCAGGTCCGTAAAAGGTACACAATATATTTATCCTACAGAGACATCATTGGGTGTGTTAGAAGTGAGTTGGAAAGAATATGAGTGTTGAGATACTAGTTGGATTCTGGAATGATCTTTCCCAGTTACTCTTTGAATTTAGGGAAATGACTTTTTAAACCACTTTTCCTGATATGTAAAATTCAAGTAATAGCAACCCTTGAATAGCCATTATGATTTATGTAAGCTCCTGATATATTAGGGGAGCTTTACCGACTTGGGTAGGCATTAATACAGGTGCTGGTCAATAAAGCAGTGGGGGGGGGGAAACACAAAAAAATCTCTAGCTCTATGGAGGCTACATTCATGTAATGGATTGTCATGTATTGTTATTTTCTATTATTTCTGCTATATTTACTACATTTGCTTATAGTCAATTGAAGGTAAGTGGTGGAAGGTTGATGGCTATTTGGTTCCATATCCACAGTATCAATCATAGTCTCTTGTCTATAGTAGGCTGTCATAACTATCTGTCAGTGGGATGGATTATCAGGTATTTTCCATATGAAAACTATAAGCATCAGACATTATATGTCTTAAGCATAGCTAAATAGTACATCATATCCTTCACTGATACAATGAGAATCTAAAATATTATATATGTGGCCCCATGGTTTTTATTGATGACTTAGTCTTTCTTTGCATAATGCTATCTTAAACCAGATAAGACAATACTCTGTTTTAGCCTCACTGTGACTATGTCTGTATAATGAGGTGAATGAGGACTTTATGGAGCTGGGGGAACTTGTTCCTTCTGAGACTGCAGCCTCACTCTGGGCTGTGTCACTGGCTAGTTTGATTGACAGCCACCACCCCTCCTCCCCCCTCCCAACCACCTGATTTCAGGATCTTTGCAAGCTTCTTGTCCTGGTCTATATGTTTGTGGGGACACACTAGGAACAAACCATGGCAAAGAAGAGGAGAGTCTGTGCAGAAGATATGCAAAGAACTGTGACATTTGGACCAGAGCATAATGTGACAGTAGAACCAGCAGTGGGAAGCCCAGAGTGCATATACAAAGAATTATGTCCTGATGTGAAATTTTGAGGAATGCCAGAATAAAAATGGAAAGATCTTGAAGGTTTTTAAAAAAAGTAGAAATAACATATTTAATAGTTTGTTATCATGACCTTTAACTTTCAAATATTTCCACCAATGGCATGTTGTCAACTCTAATTTTTACTTGGGCCCTACTTTAGAGTTGGTGTTTCATAATTAAATTAGAATACACAAAGGAGGAGGCAACAATGCTTGATAAGAAATGTACTCATTATCTTGCCCATGTAATTGTAACCCCTCTGTATGGTATTTTCACAATAAAAAAATTAGAATACAGAAAAATGTTTGTGTGTGTTATTTTTAGGATGTTTCTTATAGAACTACTGAATCCTATGTATACTGACAGGAGAGAGTAACAAAAGAGTAGAAAAAATAAGTTTATTTACTTATCTATGAAAATTATTTCTGTGTCAATAATCAAAATTTCTAGTTTAAACTAAGTTGTATATCAACTCCAAATTTCACTAAATTATTACATATTTTTTTCTTTGCATATTATTCTTCCTCCTCATGTTTTAAACACCCCAAACCTCATGTAAGATTGGAAGTGCTTGATTAGCAAGTTCAGGGACCTGAATGCAAGCCCCAGTACTTGAACCCCACCCCCACCCCCAAATCCTGTGCATGTATTAGTAGTTTTATCTTGTGCTCTGTACATAACATATGCTGTACCTAGAGATTGCTCGTGTTTCTGTTTAAATTTCTTGTGGTGAACACCTTTAAAAGAAAGATACATATGCATTTGTCTTTTTATTTTTCCTCCATATACCCAATTTTGGAATATTTTTCTGTTTGACATGCAAACTAACCATAAAACAAAGTTCCTATTTGACCAATTGCTAGCATTTATGATTTTTGCATGGCAGTTACAAATATATTAATACATAATATCTTGATTTGTGTAGTCATTTTGAATTTCTTGAAGCTATTTTCCATAATACATATTTTAATACAATGATTTTATTCCTCTGTACTTATGTGCAAACTTCTCTTTTGATGTATGTTCTTAGCTTGAAATGTTCATTTCGCTGCATGATCTTACTTATATGTGGAATATAAACAAATTGAACTCATAGAAGAAGAAAGTAGGCAGCACAGTAGGTGGAGAATGGAGAAATATTGTTAAAGAGCACAGTTTCCATTAAACAGTAAACAGAAATTCACACGATCTATTACCGCAGATTATGACCATGTTAATTACTTTGATCTAATCATTCCACCATGAAAACCTTTCTTAACATCACATTGTACCTTATAAACAAATATAATTTAGATTTTCAATTAAAAATTTTAGAAGAATTTGTCCAACCTTTCCCCATTGACCCCACCCTACTCCATTCAAGTTTCTGCTTCCTGTATTGTTTTAATTTTTTGTTGTTGTTGAACTTTGAAGAGGAGAAACGAGGTGGGAGGGAGGATCTAATGAATATCTTACAAAAGCAAGAAATATGATGGAAGTGGTGAATAAGGAAGAGATGAGTGAGAATGCTGGAAATGATGACATTGTTTAAGATATATTGTATTCATAACTGTTGTTAAATAGCAACTACTTTGTAAAGTGACTTAAAGATAATAGATATACTTTTGAAAGAAGAACAAAATTAAAATGTATTCCAGTGTATTCATTTTATATGCTATAGATTATTGAATGAGTTCTCCTAAAATACAAAACCATAAGAGCTTCCCATTTCCTTAAACAAGCACAATTAATTGTACAAAATTAATTAATTAAAAAATACATGCTCACTTATTCTCCAGCCCTGTTCTTGATTCCATCTCTCAGGTTTTTCTTCTAATCACTTCTGAAGTTAATCTACTTACTATTTCAACTGCAACCATTCTAATATTTGTTTCTCAGTCTTCAAGATTACCACCAGGTTTCTTACAGGTTTTGACTCATCTGTTGAAGACCACTTTGAATTTTTTATTCACTTTGTAGAATGTTTTCAAAATATAAATCCAAACCTCAGTATAAAATTTGTCATCATGAATAAAAACCAGCAGTGTTCCTATTCTCAAATTAAACGATGTATTTTCTAAGTGCCTCTGAAAATTGTCCCTCTGGCTTGAATGCTATCTTGTGTATCATGCGTGCATGCACGTGTGTGTGTGTGTGTGTGTGTGTGTGTGTGTGTGTGTGTGTGCGTATGTGTCTATCTGTATACGGTCCTATTTTTCCACCTAGTCATCAATAAAGTCAGAGTCTTTTTATATAACTCTGGATTACATGTCAGACATGCTATCAGGACCTTCCTTTCTTCCTAGTGTCCTACTACAGATTTCAGATGAAGTGTTATTTTTGGTGATACTTTCTCTGCTTTCCACCCATTGCCATTTTAAGTCTTGTCCCCTTGTTTCATGATTTCATTGTGTGAGCTTTGTCTCCCCAATACACCTGTACCTCCATTCTCAGTCTGTAGTGTTAAGATTTGAACATCTGACTCATAGATTAGTGCCCCAACAGGAAAACAGAAGGGTTGAGGATTTTCCTCAACATATAATCTGCCTTTAGCACAAGCCACATTTGCAGCAGGAGTTAACAGGTATCTTTTGTGAAGTGATGGACACAAGTAATATGTTAGAACTTGCCTGGAGGTCAGATAAGATGACTAGAGGGTAAACATTGTACCAGAGGAAACACACAAAAGGACCTGGAAAAACTATATTAACTGAAATAAGTCAGATCCAAAGAAGTCGAGGTTGCATGACTTCCTCCATTTGTGTTAACTAGAATGTGCCTACAAGTAAACACACTGGGTGGTTAAATAAAAAAAAAAAGAAATACACTGGGACATGATCAATCAGACAGCTATCTAGCATTCACACAGAGTAAGACTAGAGGAGGATATTTTTAAGAGAGGCACACAAAGGTGCAATTACCAGGTGCATCTGCTTAATCAAATCATATTTACCCAAATGAACTCCAGGAAATGGAAGCAAGAGGATTTTGCTTTGTTGCTGTTTTTGTTTTCTTTTTGTCTCATTTGTTTATTTATCTGTCTTTGGGAGGGCCGGGGAAGCACAGAAATAATGGGACAAAGGGTGAACAAATGCATGTTTACTTACTAGATACTATGTTAAAAATGAACTATACAACTTGTGGTGGGGACAGGAGGTACAAACTAGGAGAGAGGAGAGAAAAGGTGATGCTGTTCAAAAAGAAATATACTCTTTATCTGACTTTACATAACTGTAACCTCTCTGTCCTTCACCTTTACAATAACAGTAAAAATGCATTTTTAAAAAGGGGAAAAAGGTCTTTAAGTTACTAGCTAACTGGTGCTTTACTTGGGAATCATCATAAGAAGGATAGAAAAAAACATAAATCCATGAAGCACAATATTTTCCCCCATTAAATACTCTAAAATGTATTGACCCATTATATACTCTAAAATGGGTCAATTCACTGTATTTGATTCTGGTCTCCTGCATCTTGTATATACATTTTTATAATTTGAGGAGGGGAAGGGAAATAACAAAATGCTGAAATAAGGATATAAATTGACCCATTTAACCATGAGATGTACAAGACAGTATGTTGAAAACAAACTTTACAACTTGGGGTGTGAGGAGGGAGGAATTGGGGAAATGGGGAGGGAAAGGATGGTAAGGGAAAAATAAAGGAGACGTTAACAGTGCTCGATAGGAAATGTACTCATTACCTTACGCATGTAACTGTAACCCCTCTGTACAGTATTTTTATAATAAAAATATATACAAAAACAACAAAAATGGGTCAAGCAGTTATACAGGGCTTTTTCTGAACTATCTTTTCTTTTTTTAATTTTAATTTTAATTTTTTGTGAACATACTGTACAGAGGGGTTACAATTACATGGGCAAGATAATGAGTACATTTCTTATCAAGCATTGCAACCTCCTCCTTTGTTTTGAACTATCTTTTCTGAAATAAGCCAAGAAACTGAAAATGTTGCATCACTTATCCATGACTAGCTCTGAAATTTCACTTTGAGGTCACAGTTTTCACATTTTGGTTTTCAGGAAATAAGTGAAAAGGAAAAGAAAAAAATTGACAAAATCTCCTTCACCTGCTATTGTTCAGGAAAAGGGGAAGGAAAATAGGGTTATGGCCTGCAGGTAAGGGGAGAGGGGTGAGGTTAAAGGAGTTTTCCCTAGGCCAAGAAAATACATCTGAAGAGGAAATAAGTTTGGAGGAGTGGATAGAAGGGTAAGAAGACTATGGGTACACATGGAGAATTTCATTGAAATCAAAAATGCTTTGGAAGAATAGAATCCTCACTTTTTTTTTTGCCAATTTCTAATTTCCCCCTCCACAAAGGAAGTTCTAAAGGAATAAAAGGAAGATATTTGTGAAAGGCATTCATTCAGAGGTTGCTAGGCAAGGCCAAGTTGCTTTTGGAAATCAAAATGGCAGTTGACAAAATACAGCAATACACTAAAGGATAAAGTTGCATGTGTGTAACCTCAGGAAAACCACACAGTGCAGCTGCATTTCCGAGCTGTCAGAGGCAAAAAGGGGGTTGGTTACAAATTCCTGTACAAGGAGTCCCTGGAGTCTCCAGAGGAGGATCTGGAATCCTAGCTCAGGATTGGCTAGAACACCTCTCCTCCATCCACATTACCACCCAACCCCCGCCAGCTCCTCTTCTGAATAGACTTTGTTTCCCTTTTCTTTTGCATACATAAAGGAACCTTCATGTTTCTCACTGCAGAGTTTTCTGGCTTTAGGCTGAATGGTGACAGGTAGATCCTCAGCAGCCAGAACGCATTCCGCCTGTGAAATTTAAATTGTGATATAATGTGAATGGATGCTTGAGTTATGCTTCCCATTCAATGAGATAAGAAAGGGCCAGCTGCTGGCTAGAGAGAAGTCAGGATATTAACCTGGCCATAAGGCACTGGGACCCAAGTTCAGTATACCAGAAACTCATGAACAGAGATGGACTTCAGAGTTCAGGTTCTCAGGGCCACTCGGCTGTGCAGATGGGCGCTTTCAAATGCCCCTGTGGCTTCCTAAGATGACCCCCTCCCCCACACCCCAGATGTGAGATGCCACAGTGGCTATTCTCCATTCTTTCCCAAATCCCAGAACCTTCCCTCACATCTTCCCTGTGAACCCGCCATCACCAGCAGCTTCTCTACCAGTCTCCATCTCTAATTCTGTCTTTCACCTTTGTTTAACTCAAGGATCAACTATGAGGAGATGAATAGGAGTCCTAGGCCAGGAGGCCACACTACATCTGAAAGAATGACACCACCCCATTTGTTAGGAAATGGAAAGACTTGGAAAGAATTATATTAAGTGAAGTAAGCCAGGCCCAAAACATAGGTCCTATGGTTTCCCTTATTTGCAATAACTAGTATATGTCTAGGACAAACAGAAAAGGTCGAAAGCTATGTATAGATGACCATATAGATGATGCTAAGCAAAGTGAACCCCAAGATAGGGACACGAGAGTTTTATCTTGCTGTTGTTTTTAATATACTTATAAAGTACCATGTGATTTTTTTTGTTTCTTTTGTATGTTCTTCCCCCACGGTATAACCCCTGTTTTCACTGTATTTGACGTCGGTGCCCTGCATCTGTATATATATTTTTCTAATTTGGGGAGGGGAAGGGAAATAATAAAATGCTGAAATAAGGATACAGGTTGACCCATTGTAACAATGAGATGTACAAGACACTATGTTGAAAACAAACTTTACAATTTTGGGGCAGGGGAGGAGGTGGAGACTTGGAAGGGATGGTAGGGGAAAAACAAAGGAGGAGGTAACAATGCTGGATAGGAAATGGACTCATTACCTTACTCATGTAACTGTAACCCCTCTGTACAGTATCTTTACAATAAAAAATAATATATACAAAAAGGAGGCTGGGTAGAGTGGTCAGTCACCAGAAGCCCCAACATGGTCTCAGCTTCCATCTCTCCCTTAGTAGTGGTTGCTTCTCAAAAAAAAAATGCCACTCAGGGCCTATGACATCTACACTATCCTCTCTGTGGCTGGCTATCTGCGATCCTTAACTTCAACAATTTCTACTTGTTGCTCAAGCTAATGTTCTGTCTTCTCCATTTTCCCTTGTTACACTGAGTGGATTCCAGTAGGCAGAATGAGGACTTGTATTTGTCTTCACTGATCTTCCAGCTAGCTTATGCATCTCTCTCTTATTCTCCAGGACTTGTTGTATATGTGCATGCATGCATGCGTGTGTGTGTGTTTGTTTTCATTCATCTCATTTCAGTACCTTCTTAAAATGCCAATTATGATATAGATCCCATTTCTGGATATACAGTAATAAGCAGAAGGACTGCATTTCTTGTCCTTATGCAGCTTATAAGTCAATGTGAGAGAGACAAGCAATAAGATTAAAAAAAAGAAAACTGACACAACAAAAAAAGTACTGTGAGTGGAAAAAACACATTGGAACTCTCTCTTTATTCCTGTATCCTTCTTTGAGCTTAAAATAAATTGGCCTTGGATTTGAGACCCAGATAACAATAACATCTTGAGATTATAGAATTGACCTTTACATGGCTATAAAAAAAAACTTTTCAAGATCAGAACTGATAGGAAAGTTGATCAGGACTAAGTTTTCTCTTAGGTTTCCTGAATGACTAAAACATCACGTGTAAGATATTGTTTGAAATAAGTATCTCTGCCTCTGTCTCCCTGTCACTCTGTGTGTATTCTATACATAAAGTTCAAATGAATTCATGAACACTAATTCCACTTACTTTATCTTCTTGGTATTTATTGATTTACTTACTTACTTATTGTTGGTCTTGGAACTTGAACTCAGGGCCTGAGGGTTATCCCTGAGATTTTTTCACTCTACCACTTGAGCTACAGTACCACTTCTGTTTTTTGAGCAGTTAATTGGAGATACAAGTCTCATAGGCACTGTCTTTGAGCCATGATCCTCAGATCTTGCATCCTGAATAGCAATGATTTTAGGCATGAGCCACCAGTGCCTAGATCTTCTTGGTATTTATTTTCAAGATTCTATATCCCCTGAGAAATAAGGAAATTAGTTATCTGTTGGAAACTTAAGAGCCCCTACTAATTCTAAGGAGAAGAAATGAAAAAGCAGAGAGAGAGAGAGAGAGAGGAATGAAGAGAGAGATGGAGAGAGAAATGGAGAAAGAAAGAGATGTAGAAAGAGAGAATCAAAGAATGAAGTCTAAATAGCACTTAAGGCCACTTTGGGTGTGTAGCTCTTAGTTTTTGTCCATTGTAAAGTCTTGGCAAAGTCCTAACTTGGTCTTGGTCCTGCTGTCTGCCACTAGCAGTGAACAAGCTCACAGTGTGGGACAGTGTCTTTCTGGTCAATGTCATCAATGCCATCAAGATCCAAGAGTCTGAAGGGCTGATTTCCTGGCCCCCAAAGTGGAAGATTTCTAAGAAATACTCAAAAGAGTTGAAGTGAGTCTAAAATGAGAACATTTCCAGAGATTAGAAGAAGTGTCTTCTTCCGTTGAGGTTGGGGATTTTAAGTATAGTTATTATTGTCTTCTCCATCACCAACTCCCTCTACAGTATGTGTGGGATAGGTCTCATTATCAACTCCCCCTGGCAGTTCACTGAATTTCGTCTAATAATTTCCCCAAGGTCAAACTGATGTGGCAAGAAAGCCTTAACTATTTGCGATGTCACACAACCACTCGTACAACTTTGATAAGACCTTCCTAATAATTAAAAGGGTGTCAGGAAGGTGGATGGGCCCCCTATGAAATTAAAGCTATAATATGCTCTTCCAAATTCTCCCACTGTGCCTTCCAATCAAATCAAGCTGCTGTTTATTTGGACACTAAGGTGGCAATGTTCTGGGATATGGTGTTCTCAGCCTTGTTCCCAGTGGATGAGTCTCCATGGACCACAAATAGCACAGCTAATGTCAATGGTTGCTTCTCACCCTGTAGCTTCTCAAAAGGCCTGCAAAGTTGGCAGGGGAGCCCTGGGACTTGGAAACAGAGGTCCTTCCTTAGGTTTTATTAAAGTTCTGAGACTATATGTTCTGCAGTGGTTTCAGACTTGTTCATAGGTCTGAGGTCCTGGAGCGAAGGGGTATGTAAGCCTATGATATATTACCATATGCAATTCTGCTATAGTCACTGGGAACAAAAAGTAGATGTGTATCACATGTGTGTTCTCTAAAAGCGTATGTCACATGTTCATAAAAAATAAACAAGCTGAGCTTGGCCAATATCCAAGGTTTACATAAATTTGCATCCTGTCATTTTTTTGTACATTTCAGTAGCAATTTGTTATTGGATTAATGGCAATAGGTACTAAGTGCTGAGGAAAATCTAGAGAAGTAAACAAAGAGAATTCTGAACACAAAACCATCACATCTTTTTTCTTTTTGTGAATCAGAATATGACCACCCTGACTTGATTTTTCTGGAAGATATGACAATGTGACCCTTAGAAGATTCATTTTAGAAATCATGATGGTTGGATCAAGTGTAAGTTAATGTAACTTGAGGAATTTAAAATAATATAAACAAGGACCAGTTTAATGTGTTTGGTGTTGTTGCTTCTAACAGACCTACAGACGATCTATTTGGTAATTAATTGTCAGTGTCAAGGGTGGAAGATATATTCTTTCTTTTCTTTTCTTTTTTTTGTTATTCATGGGCTTGAACTCAGGACCTGGGCACTGATCCTGAGCTCTGTATGCTCAAGGCTGATGCTTTACCACTTTAAGCCACAGTGCCACTTCCAGTTTTTTTAATTGGAGATAAGGGTCTCTTGGAGAGTTTTCTGCCGGGGCTGACTTTGAGCTGTGATCCATAGATGTCAGCCTCCTGAGTAGTTAGGATTACAGGTGTGAGCCACCTGAAAGGTGGGACCAGCTGAAAGAAACATTCTTAACTTCGTCAAATTTCAGACACAGTGGTAGATACCTTTTGTAAGCCATTTGTCCAGCATCTTATTTGTGGATTGCTAATCTCTGAAATAACATCACTCTTCAAAAAAATGTAATAAATTGCCCTATCCCTTTTTCTTTTTTGCGGGGGGGGGTGTCCAGTTGTGGGGCCTGAACTCTGGGCGCTGTCCCTCAGCTCTTCAGCTCAAGGCTAGTGCTCTACCACTTGAGCCACAGCGCCACTTCTGGCTTTTTCTGCTTATGTGGTGCTGAGGAATCGAACCCAGGGCCTCATGCATTGCAAGGCAAGCACTCTACCACTGAGCCACCTTCCCAGCTTTGCTTTTCTTATTTTGTTTTCTTTACCCCTTTTCCTCTCTCCTTCTAGAAGCATCATTGTTCAAACCACACAGCTTCTCAGAAGACAGTTTGAAAACAATGTAGTGATTTTTAAAAATTTTTTCAATGTTGTAGTTTACACTGAAAACACAATTTTTATTCCAGTTACAACCTGTTGATCTGATAAGTAGAAACAATGATCAACTCTCCAGTCTAATCTATACCAAGTGGTAGACTGAAAACTCTTTGTGGTCAGAACACATCCCACATTACCTGCATAACACACATACCAGTAATAGTGCCATCATAGACACATCATTAATGACAACAACTTATATAGTGCTTATTACATTCTATTCAGTCCTTACATACTCTCACAAATGCCAGTGGATTAAACATTATTATTATCTCAGTTCATGAAGTGGAAGGTCTAAACCCAGCCATGCCAACTGATGTTCTGGAGATCAAAAAAGAACAGAGTTGGACTTGAGACCAGGCGGTGTGACTTTAAGGCATGTGCCTTGTGCTGTAATAATACCCTATTTCTCAGTTCAAGAAACGGAAGTAGGAGAAAATGTTGCTTAATCTCAGCTCATCCCTAACCTGCTACTCCAGTTTGTTTTACATTTTTATAATTTTTCTAGCGCTCCTGTATATTTTTACCTTACAATCCAGTCTTCAAAAGATCAAATTCTAAATCATTTATAAATCTTACCATGGTTTGGCCACAAGACCATGCTGTAGATACTCAGAGATATTACGAGCCATGTAACTTTAGTGTCAAAATTAAAAAAAAATAAGATATTGTTGGTATTACCATCCCTCACCCTTCATGATTGTTCTTTTTATAAAAAATAATTTAGGGGATGGGAAGGTGGCTCAGTGGTAGAGTGCTTGCCTTGCATGCCTGAGGCCCTGGGTTCGATTCCTCAGCACCACATAAGAAAAAAGAAAAAAGCCGGAAGTGGCGCTGTGGCTCAAGTGGTAGAGTGCTAGCCTTGAGCTGAAGAGCTGAGGGACAGTGCTCAGGCCCAGAGTTCAGGCCCCACGACCGGATCCAAAAAAAAATAATAATTTAATTATTGTTGTTTTAGAGGTGATATACAGTGGGGTTATCTTTACATATGTGAGGTAATAAGTACATTTCCTTCTTTATGCATAATATCATCTGTTCCCTCATCCTCTCCATTCCCTCCCTCCCATCTCCACCCATGAGTTGCAGTTCACTTTCATCAAAGTCCAATGCAGCCAGTTGGCTCTACTGCTGCATTTTTCCACCCATTTCCCACTGATTCTGTGCCCTCCCCCCATCTTCCCTCAGATGTGGACGTTAATACACCATATATGAGGTAAAGAATACAGAGTCATCTGAAAACGAAAAGACAAATTAAGAAAAAGAAGTCCTTTGTCTCCTAATCTTTTGAGTTTGTTTCAGTATATATATTATTTTATATACATAGGAAGAGGCACTTGGGTTTTACAGCTTGATGATTTTCTCCTAAGACTATCCTCTTTTGGTCTTACTGTATGTGAGTGTCTAGAATCCTGTATAATTTGTCACATCCCATTGCATTTTAAATCTAACATGCACCATTTTTCTCTCTGAGCTTGGCTTACCTCACTCAACATTTGTTCTAGTTCCATCCATTTCCCTGTGAGTGCCATTACTTTATCCTTTCTAATGTCTGTGAAAACTTCCATTGTATATAGGTACCACATTGTTTTGATCCATTCAATCTAATATACCAGTGGTAATATATTACCACTGGTAGTGATTACCCACTGATGGCACCACAGCACTTTAGGATTAAAGCTAAACTTATTTACATCACACGGAAAGCTTTTTGTGGGACTCCCTCAAGTTCTGCTGCTTCTCCCACCCACATCCAGACTCACCAAGCTGAGAGTTCCCCAAACTTGTTGAGATCCTTTGTGTCCTTATGCCTTTGTGTTGAAGCTATGCTCCTCTTCCAATGACCCATTTTTTTCATGTATCTTTCAGACAAACTCTTGGAAGATATCACCGAGATGTTTCTTTTTTTCTGTCCTCAACAAGCCAGCGTTTATCTTCCTTTCCAATCCAGCTTATAAGTGTAGCCTCTTTGAACTAAGTTTTCCAAAAGATGGTTTACAATGTGGAAGAATGTAATGATAACCTGCCATGTAACAAAATAATTGTCTAACCTTTTTCTTGCCTTTCAGATGAACTCATTGGAGAGTTCCAAAGTGTGGATTGATGATAGAAGCAATCAATGGAGATTGTAATAGTGGTGCAGGGTTAATAATTCCAATGTTGGGTAATTCAACTAAACCCCATGATTCACAATATGGTCATCAGAGACTGTAATAGAGTGTTATTTGGACATGTATTTATTATAGGCTATATGCTGTTCAATTTAAATCCATAAAAGACTTGAAATGTCTATGAAATACAAGGAAACCTGATTTTGACATTGAAGAATTTAGTAAGAAGATATAAATAATGCCAAGCCTACAAATGCATCTAACCATAAATTTCTAAGAGCCATGCTGTCTTACAATGAACTTCAAGAAGAAACCAATATATCAAAGTTCCAAAATTTCCAAGAAAACCCACAATGATGATGATTATTTTCAGGGATTTTTTCTTATTGGGAACTAGGACTTTTCCTATCACAGTATATTATTTACAGAAATAGACTTTTACAAAAGAGTTTGATGGCTGATAATTTTTGAAGCATCAAATGCAAAAGAAAAATCTGTATATCAGATGCTGAAGACAGTTTTTTGTCTTTGTAAATGTGTTTAATGTATAGTTTAACATACATTTTAATATGTATTTATGCCTCAAACCGAACATGTCATACATTTCTGTTAACAGATTATGCCTTTTCTTATGGAATTTAAAATGAAATGAATCACCTATGGTCTGTTAAATGGAAAATACATCCAAATTTAGTCATGCTTAATCTGATATTATTCATGTCTGTCTCCTCAGGAATCTACATGATTCACTTCATCTACTTCAGCTCTTCATGCAGAAGTCACATTTTCAGGGCTGGGAAGGTGGCTCAGTGGTAGGGCGCTTGCCTTGCATGCCTGAGGCCCTGGGTTCGATTCCTCAGCACCACATAAGCAAAAAGAAAAAAGCCGGAAGTGGCGCTGTGGCTCAAGTGGTAGAGCACTAGCCTTGAGCTGAATTGCTGAGGGACAGCGTCCAGGCCCAGAGTTCAGGCCCCACAACCGGACCCAAACAAACAAAAAAAAGTCACATTTTCAGTAAGTGGCCCTTATTTTAAACTGCAACACCTTCTCTGACAGAGAAAGTAGAGTTGCAGCTGTGAGCAAGCAAGCTGAGGAGAGCATAAGGACCTGAGTTCAAGCCCCAATAATGGCACACACACACACACACACACACACACACACACACCATAAGAATCTTCTTTGTCATAGGTGTCGTTGTAGTCAGTGTCCAAAGCGGTGTCAGATTCTTGTTAGATACATTTGAAAAAGAGTAAACCAACTTTGTAATAATTTTTGAAGATGTCCTTACCTAGAAAAAATTCTTTTCAATATATATATATATAATGTCATCATTAATAGTTCTGTTTTTTGCATGTTTTCACATTTCTATAGGGCCTTGAAATATATTATTTTCAAAGTAGAAACAACATGGGACAAACTGGGAAAGGAGTTAAACTGCAATTCTGATTTTCTGTAGCTCATGAATTTTTGTGCTTAATGATATCTATTCATTAGCTTTATTTTTGTTTCCTTGGTAAAGTCGGTATATACTTTATAGTTGGGGCTCAGAATAATTATTCCATGAAATAAATGTTAGCTAGAGAGGAAGGCTGACACAAGACGGTATGAGAATCAATTCTGAAGACACACTGGTTATAAACACAATTCTGAAGATACACATTTTGTAGATGCCTGTAATCAGATCTGGTAAGGATTTCCCAGTCACTCCTCTATCTATTTCTTCCTCTTCTTATTCATTCCAACTTTGTAGTCCCACACAGGCATGATTGTAGTATGGTTTTCCACTTTCAAAGAGGAGAAGATACTAGACAGGTGAAAGGTAGATAATGCAGAGGTAATCTCCAGCGGGAGAGGAACAGACATGGAAAGTTAACGAGGATACAACTCACACTGTTCTCGAAGAAAGGAAAGGATTGCACTGCTTATGACCCTTTGAGAGAGTATTTGTAGCATTTGTGGCAGAAGTTACAAACACAGATGCAACCTGGCTCACTGAAAGAAAGAAAGGGTAGGTGGTGGGAGCCAATAACTCTTCTATACTTAGGCAATGACCAGGTCAAAACTTTGTCCCTGTTCATGTCATCTGCCTGTCAACTTTCCTTACCCTTCCCTAGGGAAAAAAACAAACAAACAAATTGCAGTGCAGGTAATACTCAAGTCTGAAAAAGAAGATTTTGAGATTCCAAGCTATACTGTACTATGGACAATATCCCCTATTTATTTTGTTAGCAAGTCTCTTTTTCATCAGATTTATGCCACCACCTCATCCATTTGTCCCTACTTCCAACCGGACATATTGAAATGACAAGGCTATGCATGTTGATTTTAAACTATCCTCAGCCTCACTACCTTCTTAATATAAATAACTTGCATGTTCCATGGTTCTCCCCCCCCCTAAATTCTCAAGGAGCACTGTGAGAGGGTAATTAAAGCAGTCTGTTTCTCCAGCACGTTCTGTCTGTTTTTTCTTTTTCATTATTAGATGTGATGACACATTTGCCTGTGTGGCTTCCCACAGATGGCGTAGAAATTTTGCGATCAAATGGTAAGAGTAAACCAACTGTCGCCTCAGATCGCAGCTTTCTGTTCTTCCCCCTACCCCATGCAGGAATCTCACTTTAATAAAATGCTTGCTTGTTTTTAAAGAGGTATCATCCGCTCTGCAAAAGACTTTACGCACACTGGGAAACTCAGAAGACAACATGCACATGCAAATTACTAGCTAAGTTTTACATTCCAGTATTTCGATGGATTCAAAGGAGAATCCATTTGTGTAATCTCTACATGGAAAAAAAATCGTGATTTACATAATTTAACTCCGTGATTTTTGCTTTCAAAAAAAAAGATAGAAATAAGAACAAGAGTCTGGTTAATTTTTTCTCAAGTGTTTCGTAACTTGGAAAAGAAATACCATAAACCACCTTTTACAGCTTTTATGTTGGTTTAAAATTTATTTTTATTATTCATAGGCACAAAGACCTCCACCTCTAATTTTAAAAAAATTGCCAAGAAACTCACATGGAAAAATAAGACTCCTTAGAAAACAAAAACAAAACAAGTTTAGTAAAGGGACAGTTTTAACCTTTATTAAAGCTTATATGTTTATTTTGACCTTGAGAGCTGCAGGCAGGAAATCTCTTCCTTTCACACACATTATTTGGAAGGTAAGAAACATGCTGAAAATCCAACTTGCCACCTTTGATGGTGTTTTCCATTTGTGTCTGCCAACGCTGAACCAGGTCTCCAACCCCTTGTACTTTGGCTGAAAAGATAAGTAAGTGGAACAGGTGGCCCCAAACCTGATTTAACATGTGATCATCGTGAATTAGTGTGGGTTGGAACAGTCATTTGGAATGAGAGGTGATTTGAGATAGCAGCACTGGAAAAGCCAGCCTGCGTCCCGCAAATACTCACGAGTATTAGTGTTGATGGGAACTGTTTTGAACTGGGAAAAGTTCATGAGAAACTAAAGAATTCTATCCCAGAATTCTATCCAACTAATTGAGAATAGATAAAGTATAGCAGAATTGGTAGCTGAAAAACTGTAAAATTTGAAGTCTACGTTAGGCTTGGCCACCAAGTATTGTTCGCCATTCTTAAACAAATAGCTTAATCTCTCCAATTTATTCCTACTTGAGTAAGCCCAAGGCTATATTACTTGGACTTCCAGGTCACTAATAATCTAGAAGCTCTAGAAGCCATCACTGAAACTAGATTTTGTGCTCATTTTGATCTTCCTAGTTTGCTATAAGCAATCATTCTGATGACTGTGAAAAGAATTATATGATGATTAGATTAAACTAACAATAAGAATTCATTCTTTTTTTATTTTGAAAATACTGTACAGAGGGGTTACAATTACATGGGCAAGATAATGAGTAGATTCTTATCAAGCATTGTAGCTTCCTCCATTGTTTCCCCTTCCCATCCTTCCCTCCACCCCCCCAATCCTCCCCGCCCCCCCCAAAGTTGTAAACTTCGTTTTCAACATAAAGACTTGTACATCTCATTGTTGCAATGGGAAGAATTCATTCTTAATTATAATGTGATAGGAAGTTTCAACCACTGGGTTACCCTGGAATAGCCAATCTTGAAAATTTTAAACTAAACCATATTCATATAATACCTGTCTCCTATCTCTGTGGTATTGATAAGCTCTAAGCTTTCTAAATTTTACCATTCTCACTTATGAATGGAAGAAGTTCTATTACTTGTGCAATGAAGTTTTATGAGGATCAAAGGTAGCAATCAATGTAGACAAAATGTCTGGTCCTTTGTCTGGTCCATGATAAATAGCAGTTGTTTTGGTGACTCCTAGAGGAAAACATCCTCTTGAGTTTGCAGTATTTCATATATACAATGTATATGTATATATATATATATATGAAATGTATATGTATATATGTATACATATATAGATAGATAGATATACATATATTTGAATTTAGAATTTGTGCTTGACCCAAATTTTGTTCATTGATTTTAATGACTAACAACAATTCACAGTTGTGGTTAGGCAAATAACATTGTATTTACTCAATAGTCTATTAGGACATCTGGTTGAAATGCTTATATCCATTGAATCTATTTCCTAGTTCATTTTCCAATATATAAATCATGATTTAAGATTTGCAAACTATTCCTTTCAGTGTCAGGTTATTTCAAGCTCAAAATGTTTACCTGTTTGTGTGTACACCAACTTCTGTAAGACGTACTTTAAACAATGAAGTTCTTATTATTGTGCAATGACAGACATAAAGACCAGGGGCAAGGAACTGAGTCACAAAACAAACCTCCAAGTTTATAATCAATGGATCTGCAATGTGAGTGCTAAGAAAATTCTGGGATATGGAATAGTCTTTTCCACAAATAGTGTTTGGGTGTCTACATACACACACATGTTTAAAAAATAAAATTGGAACTCTACCTCATCATATATAAAATTAAACAAAAGTAAAAAAGATATTAAATTTTTAAAGCTATGAAACTCTGAGAGAAAAACATATGAATATATCTTCATTAACCTTCGGTTAACTAATGCTTTCTTTTTTTTCTCTTTTTTTCTTTTTTCTTTTTTTTTGTTGTTGGTCATGGGACCTGAACTCTGGGCCTGGGCGCTGTCCCTCAGCTCTTCAGATCAAGGCTAGCACTCTACCACTTGAGCCACAGAGCCACTTCTGGGTTTTTCTGCTTATGTGGTGCTGAGGAATTGAACCCAGGGCCTCATGCATGCAAGGCAAGCACTCTACCACTGAGTTACCTTCCTAGCCCTGAGTAATGGTTTCTTAGATGAGACAATAACATCACAAACAGCAAAAGAAGAAATTGCTAAAAATAATTTTTTGAATAGAGTCTTGCAATAGTACAATAGTACAATAGTACTTGCAATAGTACAAACTGGTTTCCAACTCAAGAAATTCCTTGTTGGCCTTCTGAGTACTAGTATTATGAGCATGTCACATAACTTTTAAATTTTTAATAAAATTTTATCCAATTTTAAAAAAGGAAAAGTCAAAAGAAAGTAAAAGGTCAGCCCAAAGAATAGAAGAAAATATTCTTCTATCATATAACTAATAAAATATTTCATCTAGAATATAAAGAACCCTGATGACTCAGTAATGAAGCAAATAGCACGGTTTTTAAAATAGAAGGCATGGTATCTGAATAGCCACAGCTAATAGCAGATTGGAAAGAATGCCCAATGTGATTAACTTTTAGGGAAATGTGAATATTGACCATGAAAGATGGAGAGAAAACTGAGATGTAATACTTTGATGTCAGTAGATAGGACCACAATAAACAAGTACTAGAGGTCTCTGGAAGGTGGAAGAAGGTGGAAACTCCCAGGAAATGGATTCTGCTTTTAATCCTTAAAAGAAATAAACTCTTGATTCAAATTTAGTGAAACTTTTAGCTACAGAACTATGAGATAATGTTTGTTCTGTTTTAAACCACTACTTCTGGGGCCATTTGTTATAACTACTATAGGAAACTAATACAGCATTCTCTACAGCCTATTCTCTCTCCATGTGGCAGATTTAGCATGATGTTATATGCAAAAAGTTCACAATTTTTATAACCATTTTTGAGACAAAGTCCCCCTAATCTTTCCTAAAGTGGTTGCAAATTCCTGGATTTAAGAAATTCTCTTATCTTGATCCTGAGATACATCTTTCTTGTAATCAAGAATTAATTTTTTTAAATGAGAAAATATCACATTATTTTAAAATTTCCAGACCCATATATACATCATTCACACTGAGTAGTTACCTAATGGTAACTCTGAGTAAAAGGAATTTAGCCATTTAATTTCCTAAATCCTGTTTATTTCTCCCTTTTCTCTCCAAGCTTTACTCACAGCTTCCCAGACTCCTCTTTGGACATTTGAAAAATAAGAAAAAGATTATATATGATATTTCATTTATAGCCAGTTATTTTTCTCTTACCTTTGAGTGGAAATGGTATTATTGGAAAGTGAGTTTTAGGGCTTGGTGTGAATTACCAGTGGTGAGCATTCGTCACATTTACATAATAAAAAACAAAAACCATACCTGGCTGATAAAGGTGGGTTGATAAGGGTTATGTCAACTTGGATTCTGGAAGAATAAAAACATATGATAAAAATGAAACTATTTCCAAATGTATTTTTATTTTGCTTTTTACTTTTTGGTGAGATCTAGGATGCTTATCTACTACACACTCTGCCACCCTGTAAAACAAGTAAACATTTTCCCTTTGGATTAGTAGATTATTTGTTACTATTTTAAACTTTTTGAGAGGTGTTAGAGGGAGAGATACCACATTGTATTTCTAACTACATTCTCTAATTCATGGCAGATGAGATTATTAAAAATAATCTCTTGAGGCTAAAATGCCTATTAGGGACAGCCCGGTGGTTGCCTCTTTATCTTCCTATAAAGGTTTCCCCTTTATCCTCCTATTACTCCTACTCTTATTTTCTTATTCAGAAGTGGAGATGGCAAAGGTATTTCCTTTCATGGAAGTTGTCATGGCAGTAGAAATTCAAACAGCAATGCATTTTAAATAAGTGGCTTTTAGGCCAGGCATCCATAGCTCACACCTGTGATTCTAGTTTCTCTAGAGAATGAGATCTGAACAAAAGGTTGAGCTGGAGGTATGGTTCAAGTGCTATAATACCAAGTGAACCAATCTGAAGTTCTGGTTCATGCCTCATGACTGACAAAAAGAAAACAAAACAACAGCCACAACAAACCAACCCAACACTTAAAACAAATTATAATGCTTCAGGGTGGAAGGTGTGGCTCAATTGGTAGAGCTCTTGCTTAGTGGGCATGAGGCCAAGTTCAAACCTCAGTGCCACCAAGAAAAATTTAAAAGCCAATGCCTCATCAATTAGGATTCTTTTTCCAAAGTAATTTTGGACTGAAAATGTTCATGGCGATGTTGGTACTGGGCACAATGCTAATTGTTCTTTCTCCATTATCTCCTTATTATCTTACTCTTCATATTATTCCCTCAGCAACCAGATGTTGCAGGTATGATTGCAATCTCTCTGGTTTACAAATCGAGAAATGAGATTCAGAGAGATCAGGTAACTGACTCAAGTTTGCATGGTTTTGACTAGTCACCATGAAAGCATAATGGTCCCTTGAACCACGTTAGGTCATCCTGTCATCATCTTAGGTCTTATTGTGAAGGGTGGATAAAGAAGTAATAGAAAGGCACAAGCAAGGGATGTGCTTGCTTCGTGTTTGCTTCTTGGATTTTTATTGTGGCTGTTTTCACGTGCATGGTATTTTCGCAGCAGTTACAAAATTTTCTTTTTAACTAAGAGAGTTATTTATTTATTTATTTACAAAAATTTAGATTTTGGCTATTCATATAAAAAATCAGAATGTCTGCTATCCCTTGTCTGCATTCTCTCCCACAAGACTGATTGAAGCTAAGAATCCTCTTTAAGGACATGCGTACTCTCTAGTTCACCACTGCTCTCCTCTGAGAGCTTCACTCTTTTTTTTTTCCTGAGTTCTGGGCATTTCAGTTTGGGTCCTAGGATTAGCTGAATGGTAATGAGTATTCAGTGACTCTCCTCCATAATACAAGGTTCAAAGGAGTAACGGACTCACTACCTTGTTCATGTAACTGTAACCCCTCTGTACAGCATCTTTACAATAAAATATATATACTTAAAATAAAAAAAACAACCTTCTTGTCTAAATGTGGCCTCAGTGTACAACTTGGGATTGCTTTGGAAGTTTACACCATAAATTTATAGATCTAGACAGAAAATCCATACAAATTTCCTTTATGAAGAAAGGAAAGAACTATTCTCTGCCAGTGTCTGCTCACCATTCTCAAGACTGGTTCACACAACACTTATAATAGGTCTTCACACTTACATTGGATTAAAGCAAAGAGATTATTGAAGACATACATGTTGTTTTGTTTTTTGAAGAAGAATATTTTTTATTTCCACCCAGGCAGAGGTGAATACATATGAAATATGAATAATGGAATTGGTTGTTTTCTAATTGGTGCTTGAATTAAGATGAGTTTCTCTTATTGACTATAAAGAAGGCTGCTAATGAAGATGTTGGGAAAATACAATAGTATTCATTTGTTTCTTTACAAAATATTTTATAATTCTGTACAATTTCCCTTCTGGCATCTGTTTGAATGAGATGTTTTTTAAGTTGGTAAAGTAAGTTCTACCACCTTGCATTCATTAAAAACATATAAAATATGAATATATACATGTTTATTTTATATATAAAATGTTTTATTCCCTAATAAGAGATAAACAAAATTAAATATGAAACCAAACTCACCAGGCCAATGCATGTGACACAATGGTCTTGTGTTTTCATCACATAGAAACAGACAGCTTGTTTCAATAATCAAATATGTTTCCTAAGGCTCTTGTTAAATTTTTGAATGTAAATTGCAATTGGAATTGACTATTAAAGATCTTGGTAGAGTAGGTTAAACATCTGTTCAATTTATTACAATTTTATTTGTACTTCAGCTGTAACTGGGACAATTAAGCCAATCAGAGTAGGCAAATCAAATCTAATTTACAATCTAATGGACTAAAAATGAATGAGTAAACATGAAACTACTGGATCCAAATGATTAAACATGTCTCCAAGGATACGTTTTTTTTTTCTATTTTAGTACACAAAATCATAGTGTTTACACTATAATAAACCATTTAAGCATCATCTAAACAAGTTGAACCACTCTGCCTTATCTAATTTTTTAAATATAATTGCTAACTAAAATTCAAGATGATAATAAATTTGAATACTTAACTGAGAAAAGATTGCTTATAAGCTCATTCACTTAATCCAAGTTATGGTTGCTTGAATGCATTAAAATGGGTCATTCAGAAAATGATTTTTTAAATAAAAATTTCCATTTTCTTCTTCTTTTGCCTTAGCAATAGACTGCAACAATGAAGATGAACAAATAAGTTAACACTGTGAATTAAAACTTTATTGATCTTTGTAGGGCTCTCACAATTTAGGAAGGACCATAAGATGCTGTAGAAATGGAGTCTATAGTCAAGTATTTAGGAAGAGCAAGCTAACATCCATTTTGTTAGTGACCTAGTGTCACTAAAATACTTCAGGAGCCACAAAATACACTGCAAAGAGGACACTTTTTTTGTTAAGATGGAAATCCAATGCTGGAGCGGATGTAGCAGAAGGGAACCCTAGTGCATTGTTGGTGGGAGTGTAAACTTGTTCAACCACTTTGGAAAGTAGTATGGAGGTTCCTCAAAACACTCCATATAGAGTTCCCCTATGACCCAGCAATCCCACTTTTGGGCATTTACCCAAATGATCACAAACAAGGCCATACTAAGGCTACCAGCACAGCTATGCTTATTGCAGCATTATTTACCATAGCTAAGATAAGGAACCAACCCAGATGCCCTCAGTAGATGAATGGATCAAGAAAATGTGATACACACACACACACACACACACACACACACACACACACTTATAATGAAATTTTATGCCTCCCTAAGAAGAATGACATTGTCCCATTTGTTAGGAAATGTAAAGACTTGGAAAAATTATACTAAGTGAAGTTAGCCAGGCCCAAAGAAACATAGGTCCCATGGTTTCCCTTATTTCCAATAACTAGTACATGTCTAGGACAAGCAGAAAAGACCAAAAGCCATGTACATATGACCATATAAGATGATGGTAAGCGAAATGAACCCTAAGTTAGGGACACAAATATCTTTTTTCTTTCTTGTTATTGTTTCTAACGTATTTATAATATACCATGTGATTTTTTTTGTTTCTTTGTATCTTCCTCCCCCATGGTATAACCCCTGTTTTCACTGTATTTGATTCCAGTGCCCTGCATCTTGTATATACACTTCTCTAATTTGGGGAGGGGAAGGGAAAAAACAAAATGCTTAAATAAGGATACAGGCTGACCTATTGTAACAATGAGATGTACAAGAAACTATGTTGAAAACGAACTTTAAAACTTTGGTCTGGGTGGTAATTATGGAGGTGGGAGGGAAGCCATGGTAAGGGAAAACAAAGGAGGAGGCAACAATGCTCACTAGGAAATGTTCTTATTACCTTGCTCATGTAACTGTAACCCCTCTGTACAGCACTTTTACAATTAAAACTGTAAGAAAATACAAAAAACAAAAACAAAATGGATATCCAGGCCAGACTCACCTCATTATCTGAGAATTACTGTCATTTCAGTTCATCAAAGACCAACACAGAATATCATTGCTTCACACAGTACTTGACCACTGAGTGGATAATCTCTATGTGATAAGATGTCAAGCAAAGTATTTAGTTCTTTTATATACTAGTTATTTAGAACACTAATATTTCTTCAGTGTGGGGCAGACATTATAGAGCCCCTGTGATATTTAGTCTAAGATTTTTGGAAAGAATGCTCCGCTGGCTCTTTATTGAACACTCAGACAGCACTTGCAGCTTTTATCTGGGCACCAGTTCGCTTGGTGGGGGCCATCGACTTCATCTTTTGTTTCCAACATCAGATGAAAGTGAACCTTGTAAGGTCTATTTCCTTAAAGAAACGATTGAACAGTGGCCTTGGATTTATTTAGGCTGGAATCCATGTAATAAAGGAAGCCATAGCCATTCGCAGCCTTCGCAAATGTGTTGGACACAGTCCCCTTTCTCCTTCGCCTGTGTCTCCTTTCTATATTCACCGTTTTCTTCTGTTACTTGGCTTTTTTTGTCTGATTTCTTGCTTCTCTTTCTTTTGTTTTATGTGTTTTCTAGTAGCACTAGAGTTTGAACCCAGGACCTGGCACCTGGTAAGCTGGTGCTATACCACCTAGATACATTTTCAGGTTCACCCCTCCTTTTTTGGAGGGGTAGTCCTGGGGTATCTTTTGCCCAAGGCTAACACTCTATCCTAAGAGCCAACATGCCACTTCCAGCTTTTTCTGAGTAGTTTATTGAAGATTAATTGTCTCATGGACTATCCAGGTTGTCTTTGAAACACAATTCTCAGATCTCAGCCTCCTGATTAGCTAGGATTACAGGTGTGAGCCACTGGGCACCTGGTTGCTTTTTGTTCCTCTTCTCTTTCTTTCTTTTCTGTCTTTCTCTCCTTTCCTTCTTTCTTTCTTTCCTTCTTTCTTTCTTTCTTTCTTTTTTTCTTTCCTTCCTTCCTTCCTTTCTTTCTTTCTTTTTTGCCTGTACTGGGGCTTGAACTCTAGGCCTGAGCACTGTCCCTGAGCTTCTTTCCTTCAAGGCTAGCACTCTACCACTTGAGCCACAGCACCACTTGTAGCTTTTTCTATAATTAATTGGAGATGAGTCTCACAGACTGGGCTGGCTTCAATCCATGATCCTCAGATCTCAGCCTCCTGAGTAGCTAGGATTACAGGCGTGTGCCACAGAAGCCAGGCTACCTTTCTATTTTAAAAAAGAAAATTTCCTCAAATATTTTTGAGATGCTATCAGGCATGTGGAAGAACCTAAACCTGTGGCAGTGAACACATTCCCAACATCCTGAAAATGGTGTGTGGGAGAGGAATTAACCAGTTATACACACTTTGACTATGAAAATGAAACCCTGATCACAATTACATGGTTAAGGTCAGGATAGGAAGAAATTGCATAACAGAGGCATTTTGTTTCCTTAGGTTAGGGAAGGCTCTTGGATGAAGTATCTGTTGGGCTGAGATATAAACATGGTGTTGCAGTTAAATAGGTAAAGGTGAGAAGAGAGAGAATTCTAGCAAGAGGACCCAGTTCTGTTATGATATCATACAAAGTGTTAGGGTGCCATACTGGAGAGAAACTGAGAGATGATGGGGTCTGAGGAAAACCATGAGGCGGACCCGAAGATTCTGAGACAGGTAGGAAAGGGAAAATGTTTTCGACTTAGGAACTACATTAAGGAAAGTTTGTTTTTTGTTAAATCTTACAAACACTGTAGAATAGTGAAGAGACTTAAACAGAAGTCAAATCCATTTTCTCCTGTAGAGAGATTGCTTCAGAGCACAACTAGAGCAGTTATCATTTGACTCCGAATTTCGTATTGAGGATGGGTGCCGTGGCTCCTATCTGTAATCCTAGTTACTCTGGAGGTAGATATTAGAAGGATCTGGGTTTGAGGTTAGCTTGAGTAAAAGCATGAGACCGTATCTCACATCAGGCATGATGATATATATTTCTATTCCTAGCTACACTGAAGGTATAGATGGGAGGATTATGGTTTAAGTCTGGCCCTGGGCAGAACCACAAGAATCTATTTGAAAAATAACTAAGACAAAAATGATCTATAGGCATAGATCCAGTGGTAGTGTATCTACCTCGGTAAGTTTCAGGCTCTAAGTTCAAACCCTAGTACTGACAACTTAAAAACCCACTTCCAAGAAGATGCTAACCCTGATGAGAATAGCAATGCTAGTTGAGAGGAATAGATAGACTTGAGAGGCACAGAAGTCTATGCACTGGTCTTAGTATTCTTTGCTTCAGGCACATTATGTCTACCATTTGTAGTTTGTTACCCTCACCATTGTGAGTGATAAACTTCTCAAACACAAGCTGCTTCTCCCCTTCTTCCACAGCCTCTAGCTATATCTTCCTTTGCTGTCATCTCTGCTACCCAGTGGGACTCAATTTAACTCACAGAGAAAAAAAAATAAATAGCCTAAACTGAATCTCTCAACTGTAATTCTTCTGTCTGGGTAGATGGTCCATTCTCTTCCCCCTCCCTTCTCCAGATGTTGGAGGAGCAGCTCTGGAGCCATGAGAGATGGAGGGATGAGGATGTAAAGATCATGTTCACAAGACCCCCAGTCCATCCTCCCCTTGGTTGAAATCTGGCTCTTACACATCCTGATTGAATTCCATGATGTTTTCCAAGCAAACGAGACCACTTTGCTATAAAGCAAGAGCATCCTCTCACCATATGCAAGAGGAGGAGGTGGCAGTGGAGACGAGCCACCCGGCATTTTCAGAAAGCGACATGATGTAACAGCCCCGCCACACGGTCTCGTTTGTGCTGGAAAATTTTAAATAGTCAGAGAAATAGAATCCTGTCCAATTAGCATCGCAACAAGTATGTTCTCAGCATAATAAACTTGCTTCCCAGGGTGGCATCGGGCTTTGTGTCGCATGCCCTTCTGTCTCACCTCTCTTGCCAGTGCCACTGAAATCCGAACGGAGAGACAACCTCTGAAAGAACCCTGCTGGCTTTTTGGCTGCCGATTGGCAATGGCAGAGAGAAGGAGGATGGGAATCTGCATTTGTAAAGTTCCATTATTTATCTAACTTGGGGGGTAAGGCTTTATCCTTTCAAGCTCACCTTCCAGGCACTCTAATTAGGCTTTCCGCAAACCATCTTGCTGCCGTCTTGACACCACAATAGCATTTTCGTAAGCCTGGACACTTACCAGTTCATCTGTCTGACAAGAAGTGGCAGCCTAGCCCAAGAATTCTCTGTATCATGGTCAATGCTACTCGTTTGTAGAAGAATATGCAAAGAAGTCCGTCAGCAGCAGGCTTATGACACCAAAACTTTTGTCTCCAAACCTAGCAACAGGTCATCTCCTGTCAAATTTATTTACTTGCAAAATTTTAATGAGTTCTTGCATTAATTGGAAGGCAGGGGAAAGGCTGATGAAGAAAGAGGGAGGGGTATAAAGACAGATACAAAGACCCAGATGGGAGATAAGGAAGGCAAGATGGAGAGAGATACCTTCGATTGAGAGCTTCCTGGGTTCAAGGTTCTGGCTTCCAATACTGGCCACCTTTCAACCAGATGATGCTTATGGTCATGTTCATAATGTGATAAATACGTTCACCTTTCCCTGTCAGCTGAGCACTGGAGACTTAGCCTGTATCATGTTTCGAAGACATATTCTATCCAGGGCCTGATGGCTCTCACCTGAATCCTAGCTATTCAGGAGTCTGAGACCTGAGGATCACTGTTTGAAGCCAGCTCTTGGCAGAAAGTACAAGACCTTTATCTCCATTTCACCAGCAAAAACAGTGGAGGTGTGGTTCAAGTGGTAAGGTGTGCCAGCCTTGAATAGAAAAATCCAAGCAAGAGCTCGAAGCCCTGAGTTCAATCCCCAAGTCTAGTACACACACACACACACACACACACACGCGCGCGCGCGCGCACATGCACACGCACACACATACACAGAGAAGATATATTCTATAGTGAAGGTGTCATAGATTCAACAAGTAGAGAACTGTCTGCCTCATGCCTTCCTGAGTCTTTCCATTTGCATACAGCAAGCCTGACCAACAGGACGTCTCATGCTGATGGAGATCTACTGTGTCATCAAAGCACTAGAAATGTGACTAGTATAACTAGAATTCTATATTGTAATTAATTAAGTGACATATGGCTAGTGTCTCTCAGACTGGATAGTGTCAAGGGAGCTAAGGTTGTCTACCTTGGGCCTTTATGGAGCATCACATCCTGAGAGAAACATGTAACAATCTACTAAGACTAGAAAAACATTCTTCACTCATGAACTAAGCACTCTGCAATGAATGAACTTCAAGTCCTCAAGTAAGAGAAAAAGGCATCTGAGAGATGACAGTTTATCAAGACCTTGGGCTAACAACATGCCTTAACCCTTCAGGACTTCACTGTATTCTTTTATTTTCCTCCTTCTCCTCCTCCTCCTCCTCGCCTGTATGGGGCCTCGAACTCAGGGCCTCATGTTCTCACTTGGCTTTTCTACTCAAAGCTACCATTGCCCCTATCATTTCAAGTCACAGCTGCACACTCATGATTAATTGAAGATAAGCATCTCAGGGATTTGTCTGCCCTGGCTAGATTCAAACTACAATCCTCAAATCTCAGTTTCTTGAATAGTTATGAGCTTTGCTTGCCTGATCACTGTATTTAAAAAAGAAAGAAAAATCAAATAAATGCAAATATTTCTAGCCTCCATAAGGAAAAATAAATCACTTCTGCTTTGATGACTATTTGTGGACCCACACAGTAACAAGCCTTCAGTTCAAAGTTGCTTGTTAAATAGATCGTTGTATGTTCCAAAAGGGAATCTTACAATTTTCTTGACATATGACTATGTTTACTATAAGACACGAGTTCCCGATGGATTTGCGCAATTGTCTTTTCTAACCTTTTTGCTTATAAGCGAGACCCTTCAGGTGAGCTATAAACAGACCGGGTTATTGCAGCAAACTTTCCACTGATTACTATTGCAACCATGGTCGACTTACTGAGACATTAATGAATAGGGCAATAGCTATTCCAGGAGATCTTTTGCCCCATGGCACTAGTATACATCAGTAAAAGTGGCATGTAGGCAAATGGGGGAGGCAGCATTTGGCCCAATGGTTTCACTGCAGCTGCTCAAAGAGAAATGCCAACATAAAGCGGAGCCACTAATTGGGAGTGGAATCAACTAAAGAAATCTTGGTTCAAATGGCAGCTCTATTTTTCAAGGAGAAGATTTCAGTTGAAATGCCAAACCAGACAGTTAGCCAAAACATTTGTCTATGGAAATTTCTCTTCTCAATTTTATTCAGATTTACAGCTGAGTGCTAAGTGAAGCATTTCTTGAGAACACATGTCATGAATAAACCAAGATGTTTATTTTCCTCAATAGCAGATCTGATTGAACTCACAACAAATAGTTCAATTACCACAATTACTAATAGGCTGATTAATTCAGCCTATAATAAATGGCACGGGTAGTTTAGAACTGAACTGCTAGGGAGGTTGTGCCAATAATGTTGCAGCATGAGCTTGGACTAGGCAGTTGCTTCAAGTTCTTAGCTTATAGAACATCAGAGTGAGAAAGAATCAAATCAACAATGCAACTACATGTTCTGAAAAAAACCCTGCTATTTATTTAATACTTTTATTTTCAACAAGGGATTGTTCTGTGTCTGTTATTTTTTTAAAGGATTCATAGGCTAGGTTCTACATTGATCTTTGAGTTTTGTGTCAAAATAATGCTTGTGTCTCCTGGTGAGCTGGTATGATTCCTTACTTATACCAAGCAATCAAAGCTATCCATCTCATTTTAGTATCCCTCTGCTCTAGATTCCTGCAAACTTAGAGATGAATAAACTACTAACTTGCATTATTGTCCTTGGCTCTTATCCTCACCAGTCCCCACCTGGTTAGGCGAAGGCTCCAAAGATTTTGGAAGTCAGTAGAAATTGTAGACTTCTTTCTACTTTCTGAGACCTAATTTACTCATCTGTAAAATGGAGTGATAATTCTTATTTCAAAAGGGTTTGGCTGTGGTGCTGGTTTGTTATAGACACGAAAAATGCCAACGATTGAATTTGTAATCATTCATTAAATTGGCAATTTATTATAAATCATGTTCTAACACTTTTGGAATTAAGTATATCAGGGAGACACAAAAAATATCTTTAAAAAAACTAAGGGTTGCAATTTTGAGGACTGAACTCGAATAGATATACTGACATTGATTTTTACCTGTTTACATTTCTACAGGCAAAATTTATGAGTTAAATGTGTAGATCTTAAGTGCATAATTTAAAACACTGGTACAGATGGATATATTCATATAACCCTTATTTCTCTTAAAACATCTCAACTATATGCATTGGCTTTAAAAGCTCTGTAGATGAGTGTATATAATGCCACTTCCCAGAAGGTGGTAGAAGAATTGTGGTTCAAGGCTGGCCTGGGAAAAAGTATGGAGCTGTCTAAAACAAATAACAAACACAAAAATGACTGGGAGCATGGCTCAAGTGGTAGTATCTTTTCCTGACAAGAATGGGCTTCTGAATTTCAAACCCCAGAACCACTACCCCCTACCTAAAGCATCCTTTTGGATCTTTCCAAGATGGCTCTGCTCATCCAGAGACCAATCTTCTTAGATCATTTTACTTTTGATTCCTTTTGACTGTTGTAGAATGCCACATGCACAGAATAACCTGATACATGCATTTTTGTGTGTCTGGCTTCTTTTGCTCTGGGCAACATCTCGGCATTACCTGGTGGCAAGCAGTTCAGTTCTTTTTAATGACAAGCCATATTCTGTCCTATGGCAGGATGACACATGGCCTATTCATTCTCCTGTTCATAGGCATTTTATTTTTTTCTATTAGTGTGAGTAAACTACTATGAATATTCTTAAACATTTGTGTGTGTGTGTGTGTGTGTGTGTGTGTGTGTGTGTGGTTATCTGTTCTAATAACTCAAGGAAAAATACAGCAGGAGAACCATAGTGTAAAGGAGTTGTGTCAGTTTACATTTTTGCACTCACCTACAGAGCTTTTAAAGCCAATGTAGAAATCTCATTGGTACTATTGAGAGAAAAGTGGCTGGTAATATCTTATAAACTAAACCTTTATTTTGCATATAGTTATAACTTACTGGATTAATTCATATCTCCAGATTCTGCTATTATTGCTTTCTTAAACTAATAGGTACATCTGTCACAATTAATGATTCAATATTTACATATTACTAATAAATTAACCAAAAGCTCAATTAACACAACCTTAGTTTCCCCCTAATTTCAATTCTTTCTTCCTCTCTTTCTTTCTCTGTTATTCTTTCTTCCTTCTTCTTTCCTTCCTTCTCCTTCCTTCCTTCCTTCCTTCCTTCCTTCCTTCCTTCCTTCCTTCCTTCCTTCCTTCCTTCCTTCCTTCCTTCCTTCCTTCCTTCCTTCATTTTGCTTGTCTTGGGGCTTGAACTCAGGGCCTGGGCACTGTTCCTAATCTTTCTTATTTTTTTTTCCTTCAAGGCTGATACTCTATCATTTGAGCCACAGCTTTGCTTCTGGCTTTGTTGGTGTTAAATTGGGCATAAGAATCTCATGAACTTTCCTATTTGGGCTGACTTCAAACCAGAATTCTCAGATCTCAGCGTAAGTAGTTTGTATTATAGGAGTGAGCCACTGGCACCCAGCCCTAACTTCCATTTCTATTCCAGTACTCCACCCAGATTACCACATAGTGTTTTCTTTTTCTTTTTTATTGTGAAAATACTGTACAGAGGGGTTACAATTACAAGGGCAAGATAATGAGTACATTTCTTATCAAGCATTGTAGCCTCCTTTGTTTCCCCTTCCCATCCTCCCCCCCCGCCCCCACCCAATACTTCCTGCTCCCCCTCCTCCCCCAGCAGCGTCCCCCCCACCCAGGCACCAAAGTTGTAAAGTTCATTTTTTTCGACATAACGACTTGTACATCTCATTGTTGCAATGGGTCCACCTGCATCCCTGTTTAAACGATTTGTTTTTCCCCTTCCCCTCCACAAATTATACTGACATCAGATACAGTGAAAGCAGGAGTTATACTGTGGGAGAGGGCCATACAAAGCAGCAAATAAATAATCTTATAAATGTGTTAGAAACAATCACAAGAAAGAAAAAAACATTTGAGTACATATCTTAGGGTTCATTTCCCTAACATCACCTTATCTGACCTTTTCTGCTTGACTCAGACATACACTAGATATTGCAAATAAAGGAAACCATGAAACCTATGTTTTTTTGGGCCTGGCTTACTTCACTTAATATAATTTTTTCCAAGTCTTTCCATTTCTTAACAAATGGGGCAATGTCATTCTTTCTGATGGAGGCATAGAATTCCATTGTGTAATATACCACATTTTCTTGATCCATTCATCTACTGAGGGGCATCTGGGTTGGTTCAAAACCTAACCAAAAGAAATAATGCTACAATAAACATAGTTGTGCTGGTAGCTTTAGTGTGGTCTTGTTTGTGAACATTTGGGTAAATGCCCAAAAGTGGGATTGCTGGGTCATAGGGGAGCTCTATGTGGAGTCTTTTGAGGAGCCTCCATATTACTTTTCAAAGTGGTTAAACAAGTTTACACTCCCACCAACAATGCAGTAAGGTTCCCTTCTGTCCACATCCCCTCCAGCATCTGTTGTTATTAGAGTTCTTGATTATAGCCATGCTAACTGGGGTGAGGTGGTATCTCAATGTTGTTTTGATTTGCATTTCTTTTATGGCTAGGGAGGTTGAGTATTTCTTCATGTATCTATTGGCCATCCTTCTTTCCTCTTCAGAGAAGTTTCTCTTTAAGTCTTTTGCCCACTTATTTATTGGGCAGTTGTTTCTTTGAAGATTTGTTTTTGGGGGATTTAATTTTTGGAGTTCCAGGTATATTTTAGATATGAGACCCTTGTCCGTTGTGTGGCTAGTGAAGATCTTCTCCCAATCTGTGGGCTTTCTATTGATCTTGCTAGCTATGTCCTTTGCCATGAAGAAGCTCTGCAACTTCATGCAATCCCATTTGTCCAACATTTATTTGATTTGTTGTGTTTCCGGGTCTCTATTAAGAAAATTTCGGCTTGTGCCAAGGAGACCTAGGGTTTCTCCTATTCCATCCTGTAACCACATAGTGTTTTCTTAACTGTGACATTTCTCCTCAGCTTTCCTTGTTTTTGATGAGCCTGAAAATTTTGGGAAGTGCTGGAATTTTGTTCCTCAACTGGGACTTATTGCATTTGTTTCTCATAATTAAAGTAGGATCATATGTATCGAGGAAAATACCATAGAAGTAATGGATTATGTTGTCATTGCTTATTTTTGATTATCTTATTATCTTGTTTTTCTTTTTGTAGTATTATAGATATGGTCAAAGGCCTCAAGCATTCTCTGAGTTCCTGTTCTATCACTGACTTACTTCTTGTAGAAGATTCTTGTTGTTGATTTCTGCCTAATTCATCATATCATCTGGGAACAAAGAGTTCTATATTGTCTTCTGATTGTTTCTTACAGTATTGTGCAGGCAAGACTTCAGCACAGTGTACAAAAGGAATGGTAAGTTCAAAAATCCTAGTTTTTGTGCTGATTTCCATTGGAAAACATCTATTTCTCACCACTAGGTATGATGTTTGCAAATTCCTGGAAGATATTTGCTGCAAAAAATCGGGATAAGTGGAGGAAGGTCCTTGCTATTTTTATCTGAGAGTAATTTTTTAAAATTATGAATTGGTGTTGGATTTTTGTCAAATTCTTTTTGTCTTGAGCTGGTAATCTGTTTTTTTTTCTTCCTTTAGTCTGTTAAAATAGTGGATTATATTAACTGATAGTCATTGTTGAACCAGTTTTGCCTGTCTTGAAAGAACAAATCACATCAGGTTGTGGTGTATAATTCTTTTACACCACTGGATTCTAATTACTGATATTTTGTGAGAATTTTACTATTTAAGTTATGAAAGATATTGATTTGTAGATTTCTCCTTTTGTATTTCTTTGTATTACGGCACTTCTAACTTCCTAGAAAAATTACATATTTATATGACACAGATGTATAAGTTTCTTTGTTTGACAGTACCAAAAAGTGAACTTCTTTGTAACATGCACAATTAGCTTTAACAATAATATTGAAGATTTAACCATTATGTAGTTTTCACTATGTGGTGGGTACTAGTTGAAGTGCATGAGTCATTTAACCTACCAGGAAAAATTCTATGAGGAGCCAGGTGCTAATGGCTCATGCCTGCAATCCTAGCTACTCAGGAGGCTGAGATTGGAGGATCATGGTTTGAAGCCACACCAGCAAGAAAGTCTGTGAGGCTCATATCTCCAATTAAATCACAGAAAAAGCTTCAAGTGGTGCTGTGGCTCAAGTGGTAGAGAGCTAGCCTTGAAGGAAAGGAGCTCAGAGACAGCACCCAGGCCCAGAGTAAAACCTCAGGACTATCGAAGAAGAAGAAGAAGAAGAAGGAGAAGGAGAAGGAGAAGGAGAAGGAGAAGGAGGAGAAGGAGAAGAGGAGGAGGAGGAGGAGAAGGGAGGAGGGAGGAGGAGGAGGAGGGAGGAGGAAGAAGAAGAGGAGGAAGAAGAAGAAGAAGAGGAAGAAGTCTATAAGGGAGGTGCTATTTAATGTTTTATATTTTATATGAGATCAAATTTTAAATAACTGTTTAAGTTACAGAAATGTTAAGTGACTTGCCCATGTTAGCACAGATAAGAACAGTGACATTCTAGTTACTTTGTTCTGCATCTGCATAGTTAACCCCAATGAATACACTGGGGAAAAGTTCTTCTACCTCTTGACTGAGTTTTAGTAGTCATGTTGGGTGTTTCTTTTTCTAGAGACTTGTTTCATCTGTTTTCAAGTTTTCTAATTAATGATTTTCCACTACATGTTCTTATTATCTTCATCATGCCTGAAGCAGAAGTGTTTGCCTCTTTCTGTATTTCTGGTATTATCTGCCAGGCCTTACCTGTTTTTGAAGGTATGGAATTAGCTATAATAAGTATGTGAACATTTATACTTATTACTAGCATCCATACCAGTTCTCAACTAGTATTTGTTTAGTTTTTTTCCTTATTACAGGTCATGTTTTTCTATTTCTTTTCATGCTTGATAATATTTAATTGGATGCCAAACATGTAGAATTTTGTCTTGTTGAGTGCTTATAATTTTGTATTCTTATAAATATTTTTGACATTGACCTGGGCTGCAATTATGTTACTTAGAAACGGCTCTGTCATTTTGGTCATACTTTGAAGATTCATTAGGCACTACAGCAGCTAAGGTGGTCTAAGGCTCATTTCCCTGTTAACTACCATAACTAGTGCCCTTGAATGATGAGATTTCTTCGTCTTGGGTGGGGGGGGGAGGGAGGAACAGACACTAACCCACCCATCTCTCTTGAGAATTCTAGTTGTTATTCACTAATTTGTTTTAGCATCCATCCCCCATACTGAAGCACTGTCTTTTCGAGCTTGTACTGGTTAGGACTCTGAAGAATATGTGAGGAAGATCCTCTGCAGAATCCTGTCCTAGTACTACTCTCTCCTTTCTGGTTGTCAGCATCTCTTTAGAATCTCTATATAAAATTTTCATCTCGGGGTTCCTTCTCTTACGCTAAATATATATGACCAAGATCATTGTTTCAAGTTTTGCCCGTTGGGAAAGTTTACTTGGCAGTAGTCTTTTAAAACTCACCTTGCATAGAACAATAGAAAAAGCGCTGCCAATTTGGGGATTACACCCCACTCTCTGAAATAACCCAGTAGAGTTAGTTATACAAGTCCCGCTATGTGCCCAGGGCTGTTCAGGGAGTTACACCCAGCTATTGACTTCCTGTAATGGACTTGTCTCCTCAAAGCTCCAAAATTGGAGTTCGTTTGGTTCTTGATATATCTATAATTATTACAATAACATCAGTTTCAAGATCAGCTTAAAAAAAACAATTATCTTCCATCCTGAATGGAAGATACTTCTAACCTAGAAACTACTTTCTTAGTAGTTCTTTGATCCAGATATTCAATTTTTACCTATATTTGCAATTAGATAAATTATTGTCCATTTTATAAGTGGAAAGAAGAGGACAAGGTAGTTTTCGTAACTTGCAGAAAATGGTAAGTAGCTCATAAGCAGCAGAATCCTGATCTGAACATAACCAGTCCTCTACATTTCCTGGCACTAGTGAAACATTTTCTTGGATTTTCCCGAGAATATGAATTTTAAAATGTCCAGATTATTCTCTTTCCTACACTAACCATTTCCTAGAAGACATCTGTGTTGATTCCTCAGCATGTGCTCTTCTGTTTCAGTTTCCATACCTTTCATTTCCTCCTCTCTTCCCCCTTTCCTCCTCCTTCCCTTCCTCCTTCCCTCTCTACCTTTCTCCCTTCTCTATACCTCTTTCCTTTCCTTGCTCCCTCCCTCTATCCAACCTTCTTTCCTTCCCTCCCTTCCTTCCTTTGTCACTCTTCTGAACACTAACTTTATCCATAGTTGGTATCATAAATCAATTTAGTTTTTCCTCCCATACTTCTGAGGACTTCTGTTTAAATATTTCAGATCTGGTAAGCCAAGCAGAGAAAGAAGCCATGAGTATAATCATGACATTGAACTCCATAATTCACACATGCAACGACTTGGAGAAGCCTGAGGATTAAGAACAGAGAAGACCCTAATCAAGACCCACCCTCCACTGACTTTCTTTTCTATATTTGACATGGCACCTGCCAGTCAATCCCCAGCCTGCTTGCCTCTGTCAAGTCCCCTCTAACCTTCCAATAGGAGTCCCCATTACAAGTGAAAACTAGTGAGATTGGGTTCAATGCTGCATAGCTAGGTGCTCCAAGGCTTGGTAAGCTTGCCCCAGGTCTGGGGTGACTCAGAAGATGATCCTAAATGGCTCACTTACAATTTTTGCCTGACTAACCTAAAGTCCCTCAAATGGCCTCTCAGGTAAGGTACTAATTTTTAAGCAGCCAGGACATAGTCAGACACAAGGCTCTCAAGTTTTCATGTAATAGTTGCATCCATAGGTAGGCAATGGATTTTAAGGTTGGTCCGGGCCCTTGCAAAATCCATTTATGAAAGCCCCATCAACTCAGTAGTTGAGATTTTCAAGAGGGCTTCTTGGTAGAGGTAGGATGCTCGGTCCCAGCAGAAGCACAGGAGGGAGAAACTAGCTCACATTGTCTGTTAGCTGGCTCCTTGGCGAGACTGTGCTGAGATGAGCAATGCTATTTAGAATGACTGCTGCTCATCTTTCTACCCAGATAATCATCTGACAGCAACACGAGAAACAGATGTAGCATTATAAGGGACATTCTGCTTTTCTGAACACGAAGTGCCTCCAAACACCAACACTATTCTCAATACACCCCCAGCCAAAAAAAAAAAAAATGACCGCCTAGAAATTCCTGTACAATGTAAGGACCTGAAGAAAGTTGAACACTTGGCAAACCCAAGAAGAGTCCTGAAAGCCAAGCATCATACAAAAATAATGGAATTCTTGCTTCCTCTGTTGTCCGCTATAGATTCTCTTGCCTCTTTGCTAAATATCAAAGATATTTATGCTTAAACAAATGTTGTCTCCCTCTCAGCGCATCCTCTCCTTCTGGCAGGGAAGTCATCGTGCTGAATCGGTGGCACTTTCCATGGTAACAGACTGTGATGTCAGAAATGTGGTGCCAAGCAATTAGATTTTGTAGGTGCCACAGTTGGAAATATGCAACTCTGGGGATGATGGCAAGACAAAAGCCGTTGTGGTAAACGAGAGAGCATCTTGGGAGCCCCGAGGGTCTAATGGGTTCTTCTCAAAGGCCATCAGGCTGAAGGGTGACAGCAAAGGGGGCAGGGTGAATGTGTGTGGGGGCGGGGAGGAGGGAAGGATAAAATCTTCAAGGCGAGATTTCAAAAAGGAACTGTATGGATGAGGGAAATTCGCACAAGGCTACATCCAGATGGCTGGCGTGCTGCCATGATCATGGCTTTGATGTTTTACAGGTGTTTGCTAAAGTGTTGAAGGGGATGCTCCAGAGACTTACCATCTTATTGAGAAAGACAAAGGACTCAGGACCTAGGGAACAAGCAAAGTCTGCTTTCCTGTCTGGTAAAGCACAAGTGTGGGAACTTTTGCAGTTTGGCTGCTTTCAAGGAAAGAGCCCCTTGTGGAGACCTTTGAAGAGAGACCTGGGAGTTGCAAATGCTGTGGGGTGAGAGAGAGTGTTAGATTTGCTTCACAAATCTTCCAAGAGAAGGCAATAGTTGGCCACCCTTAATGTCTAAACTTTATCTGAACAAATGATCTGGGCTGAAGCAAACTTTTAAGTCACCTCAGCCAGTGTTTAGGTAGTCCTTCATCAAAGGTTCAAGAAGATCAGAGCAATACCTGTGCAAGAGCCATAGATGAAGTTTTAAAATACACAATTCAGTAATACAGTATGGATAAATTTGGACTGCATATGGCTTCTTATGTAAAGGCAAATTTCTTCTCCTTTTAGTAACACATTGTCTGCTGCCTGCGCTTAGCACCTTCTGCCATATGTTCCTTAAAACAAGCTGCTGCGATTCAAGAACTAGCCCCAGTAATTAAGATCAAATGAGCCAGATGAAGAAAATGAGCTGGGTGGATCCACATGCCAGTGGATCCCAATGGAGCTGAGCCTTTTCATATTTAAAGGAGAGACTGAACAGAGACACAGAGTGAGCTGAGACAGATGCAGATAGAAGAAAAAACAACACTGTTGGACAATAGACTATATCAGAGATTTGAATGTAGTCTTCATTTAGGATTATGGTGAACATTTATTTTCAGTTGTTCTGGGTTTGACTGATAATTAGCTCAATTGGAACATGATGTTAGCTCCCAGGGCATTCCTGTGGAATTCAAATTTATGTCATGGAAAGATGCAACATAACTTGGAACAAGTTGCAAAATATTTTTTTTACATAAGTTTTTTTTATTGTGAAGATACTGTACAAAGGAGGGCCGGCAGTTACATGAGCAAGGTCATGAGTACATTTCCTATCAAGCATTGTTGCCTCCTCCTTTGTTTTTCCCCTACCATCCCTTCCCTCCCTTCCCCACAACTACACTCCCCCGCCATCCCCTGCCCTGCCTAACACATTGCAAAATATTTTGGATTAAGCCTCAATGTGCTTTGAAGACATATAACCTCATGTGCTCGTCCTGTAAAGTGGGAAGTGAATAATTTTTCTCTGATGATTGAAGTAGATATTGGCCTCAGATTAGGTCTTGGTGTGTATAGAGGTGACATATATATATAAGAAACATTTGGGAAGCTTGCTGGACAATCACTCAGATATTTTTGTTTAGTAAGGCCCCTATTTTTTTCTTTCAAGTTTTCAGATGAAGTTGATCATCTACATTATACTTGGCAAAAATACTAGCTTAGTGGTTTTTCTTTTTCACTAGGGTTCTTCTAGTATGGTAGAAAATGTGGAGGTGGGGGGTGCTTTTTGGAAATATAAATTATTTAGGTTATCTTTGAGTTATTGAACTTGACTCTCTGGAGGCAAAATGCTGTGGTTTTCATTAGATCACAACTGACAATGTCTATTCATGCTAAGGTTTGACACTGACCACATTGTCAAAGATCAAACTTCTCAAAGAGATGATGAAATCCTCACAGCAGTTCAAGTTGTCTCCCCTCTCTCCTCTCAAGTCTACAAACCTATGAACAAAATAATGAAGAAGAATGTATTTTTTAAAGAATCCATGCTTTGAAAAAGTAAGGGATCACCCTTAGACAATACATAGATAGTTGTTGAGATATTGTACAAATGAGACTCAGCTGAGGCTGGGTGCTGGTGTCTCATGCCTGTAATCCTAGCTACTCAGGAGGCTGAGATCTAAGATCCCCATTCACAGCCAGCCCAGGCAGGAAAGTCCGTGAGACTCTTATCTCCAATAAAAAAAAAAAACACTAGAAAACTGGAAGTGGTGCTGTGGCTCAAGCGGTAGAGTGGTCTCCTTGAGCTGAAGAGCTGAGGGACAGCGCCCAAGCCCAGAGTTCAAGCCCCACAACTGACAAAAAACAAAACAAAACAAAACAAAAAATAACAAACTCAGCTGAGCAAAGATGCTAAGGAGACGTCATGGCGCCTACAGAAACAGCAGAGTTAGTATATCCAGGAATAGCGTTTCAAGACAGAACCTCAGTAAAATCCACTGACAGGAGGGTCAAAGAAGGTATAAGTCAGGTATGTGAGATGGGACACCCCGTCCTCCAGTGGGTGGTCCCTGCCTTCTACAGAAGCATTGTGGAGAGTCTCAGGTTTCCATGGCGATGGCTCACAGAATGTCAGATGTACCTGAAGACTTCAAGACAAAGGTAGCTGAAGAATTAGGTGCAGAGGAAAATCATGGAGGTCCAGGCAAAATGTGGAGCACTAGCCCCTCCCCCTCCCCAGCTTGGCTTGGAGGGAAGCGTGTTCCAAGAAGATTACTCTGCCTTAGAGAAGATGGCATTTCCCAGCACCCACTGTGTCCTTGTGTTTTGGGAACAAGACTGGTACAGCAGGAGAACAGCCAACTACCATTCTAGATGGGTGATGGAAGGGTAGTCCTGAGATTGTAGTAATAAACAGACATTTAAGAAGAAAAATAGATAATTTGGAGAGCAGAAAGGAGAAAAAATTTTCATGTGTGTCCCTCATAACAGCACCCTGGCAAAGGGAAGGGGCTGACATGAAAGAAAGAATGAAAGACTCAGAAAACATAATTATTCTATTCAGTGTGGCCAGACAAGAGTCCTGAAGTCTGCATACCATATTGGCACTGGGTGAGTTATCGCCTCTTGCTGGCACTTGGTTGTGGTGCAGTGGTAGGAAGCAACCAATGCCTCCTTCTGGTATCTGTAGCTTTTTGAGAGTCTATGCATTGTTCTATCTTTAGACCCACAGCAAGGGTCAGATGCTGTCCTGGATTGCTGATCTACCTATAGAGGAAAGATGACATCAGTGTGACAGAGAGCTCCACACAACAGAAAGCTGGCCAGAGTCCCAGGGGATACTGGAAGCCCTTCCCTGTTTGGGGCCATCCGTTAGGAAAGTTAGTTACCAGAGCGGAGGTTTAGGGTGGATGAGGAAGGGGTAAGCAATTGCTAGTGATTATATGTGGAAAGTTAAATTGTACACATTTGGAGACCAAAAAGGTAGAACACTTCAGCGTTCTTACTGTTATACTGTAAATCAGATACAAATCCAGTCACGAGAAAACAGAGAAGCCACATTTTGAGAGGTCGAATTTGGAGTCTTTATTAAAAGGCCAGCGACTGCAGATAGACTCTTGTCTCAAAGATCTGCAGCCAGAAAATACACTTCACACTGTTAGGAAACTGAGCCATGAGGGCTGGAGATGAAAGAAAGAACAAAAGTAGTATCAACAAAACCAATTCAACTCCAATGGAGAGGTGAAGTGGGATGCCATGGTGACTGGAAAAGAGTCAGGAGATAGGAGACAGGACACAAGCAGATAGGAGACACATGGCATGTGTAATGGCACCTGCGCTGGGCCTAAATAGATCACAGGAAACAAGTGCCAGGCACTGGACTGACAGGTTTAGTAACCTATCATCCAAGTCCCCACCTCTGCCTCCAGGGATTCAGATACATCCATCATCTGGGAGATGGGGCTTCACCTTCTCCCACCATGAAGACATGCCAGAGCCGACCATCCACCATTGACCAAGGTGGCGCCGACCAGACCCGACCTCCCCACTTCATTACATGGCAGCGATCTTCCCTACAGGGCTTTGCTGCCTTGTCACCAGATAGTTGAAGGCCCCAGACATGAGGAGTACTCAGTAGAAAATTGGGCTCACCTCATCCTGAGGAGCAAGGTAGACCAGATGAACTCCAGCAAGCTCTGTTCACCATCACAACCACACCCTCTGTTTGTTAGACAGATATCATAAAGGAAGAAAGCAGCAGCCAAGTAGCACAGATGGATGAGGAGCAAAAGTGGCCACACCAGAGTTAGTCGGCACAAATTGGGCTTTTTCACTACCATCCACCCAACAGACCTCCTTAGAGCATGGGAAACCTAGCTTTTAATGTTAAATTTTTGTTTTTATGGCCCACTTTTTTGGTGGTGTATTTTTTTGTTGGATTATTTATTTATTTTTACACAGACTTTCTGGATCACATCGTTCTGACTGAGTATTTACCTGTGCATTTTTATTCTACTTTTCAATGCTGTTTCTTTTTTCTTTATCTTTTCTATTTTGTTTTCTTTTTCCTTTTAGGGGGGTGGTATACTGGGGCCTCAGGGGTTCTAGGGAGACAATCTACCCCTTGAAGGTACTCCCTGACCATAATTTTGTTTTTCACTTTTCTTTCTTTCTTCTGTTTCCTTCTTTCCTTCTTGTCTTTCTTTCTTTCCTTTTCTTTTTTGTGCTGGTACCAGGCCTTGCACTCAAAGTTCCATCCTCTCACTGGGTTTGATTGCTCATTATGGCATTTTACTACTTGAGCTATATGTCTAGTCCTCTTTTCTAATTTTATTTTTAATTTAATTTTATTTTTTGTGAACATACTGTACAGAGGGGTTACAATTACATGGGCAGGATAATGCGTACATTTCTTATCAAGCATTGCAGCCTCCTCCTTTGTTTACCCTTCACATCCCTTCCTAGCCTCCCCCCCACCCAATCCCCCCTTGCCCCCCCCAAC
>NW_012267240.1:14984423-15070623 GCF_000151885.1 Dipodomys ordii
TTGCTAGCTATGTCCTTTGCCATGCAGAAGCTCTGCAACTTCATGCAATCCCATTTGTCCAACCTTTCTTTGATTTGTTGTGTTTCCGGGTCTCTATTCAGAAAATTTCGGCCTGAGCCAAGGAGATCTAGGGTTTCTCCTATTCCATCCTGTAATGTTTTCAGAGTGTCTGCTTTGCTAGTCGTCTTTTTTTATTAAAAAAAATCTTTAAGTAGTTGTACAAAAGAGTTGCCGTTCAACAATGCGGTTTATGAGTACAATGCATCTGGATCATTGTCACCCTTAGATCATTTTCCCCATTCCCTCCTAATTCCACCCTTTCCCTCAATTTTGTAAGATATGCATTGAATTTTATGACTGTATGGTCCCTTTCCTCTCTTTATTCATCTAACCCCTTTCTCTTGATTCCACCTCTTTTCTTTTAAATACCTATTTGTTTTTTGTTTCATTTTTCTTTTCCAGTTTTCATTGTTGAGACAGGATGATGTCACAAGGTCCAAGCTAGCCTGGAGCTTTCAGTTGCTCTGCCTCAATCTTCTGAGTGCTGAAATTCCAGGCAAGAAGCACCACACCTAGCTTCTAATATTTAATTTTTATTCTTCTCTTCTTTCTCCTCCTTTCCTTTCTTCTTCCACTTTTATACATTCTTTCTCCAACTAGATTTCTCTTTCACATCTTATCATCTTCTCCTTTATAATTTTCCATTATTTTGAATTTTTTCATTTACTTGGTTCTATTTTCTCATTCTCAAATTCAAAAGCTATGTGGTAAATGGTGGGGAGAGGGGGCAACCAATATGATTAATACGATCAAGTGAGTCCCAATAATATAAAGAATTTAATGAAGAATACATTCTTGACCATGACAATACTTGAAGTCAAGAATAAAAAGACACAAAACATCATACACTTGACTTTAAAAACTTTTCTTAAAAATCAATGATTGAAAAGAATATTTTATAAAATCAGTCTTGAAAGCAAAATCAAATATGTATCAGATATTAGAATATAACCTGTTTATGACAGTATATTTAGGAAGATTAGCATATAAAAGAAGAATAAACATCACTTTACTGGAGACTTTACTAAACACCATAGCAACCTAAGATGTAAAAGGTAAGACAATATAAAGCAACAAATGATGAAATATAAAAGCACAGTAGAGAAAACACAAACTGAAATTACTGAGGGACTGGGAAGTACCTCAAGTGGTAGAATCCTCACCTTGCATGTTTAAAGCCCTGAGTTAAATTCTCAATATTGAAAAGAAATATTAATGAGATGATAAAATCTACATGTGAAGTGACTTTCAAATGTCTAATGACATTTTAAAATAGAATTTAGGCAGAACACTGGAAATTATTAAAATGAAAAGTAGAGAACCAAAAAGCATAATATCTGAAACTAATTAATCAAACAGATATAATGATAAAATACAGAGAATTGGTGAACTGGATGCTAAATAAAAAATCTACTATGACTGTAACCCCTCCGTATAGCATCTTTACAATACAATAAAATTTTTAAAAAGGAAAAAAATTATTAAGAATAAAACATAGAAACAAAATGGATAGAAGATGATAGATCCGTATCCACAATATTGGTATATAGATTTTCTTCAGAAAAGAAGACAGAAATGAGCAGAAACAGCATGTGAAGACATGAAGACTGAGAATTTGTCTCACTTTGATATGTCTCACAAATTCAGTGAGATCTTATAACCCTTATATAATGTTTTAAACCTATAAATGTTCAGCCAAAGAGAAAAAGCAACATAGTAAATATATAAGCAATATAATCAATTCCAAGAAGAAAATTATTGGATAAATTTTAATCTAATTATATTACTCAAAAACTATGTAGAAAAAGAATTCCTTTAAGCTAATCATAAGTACCTACAAAGAAATTAATGCAGCCATCATATTTATGACAAAACAATTCTTTTTATTTTTATTAAATAGTTCTGGAAATAATTTTCTTTAAAGTACAGGGGGACACAGATTCTCTCACAACATACTCAATAAGGTCATGACTTCAAACATCTTAAGAAAAGGAAAAGAAAAAAATTATAAAAAAAGAAATTTCTGAGCTTTGCAAACACTACACTTATCCAGAGAAGCCTAAACATTATGGAAAAAAATACAAGTTTTAAAGCCATGCTGACTTTAATATCAATATGCTAAAATTGACACTCAAAAATTAAAAAGGAAATGCAATAATATTGCTAAAAGACCCAGTCCAAATTGTAATATATATTACAAGTTCCCAGGAATAACTCTAACAAGGGTTGACCTTTATGGAGGAAAAATTAAAACTTTATCAAAGGATGGAAGAGAAGATTTAATTAAAATGATTGATTCTGTCTTCATCATATATGAGAAGATAGATTCTTTTTTGCAAGTTAATCTCTAATTTAAATGAAATTCCCAAAATAAAAGTTTCCTGTGATAACAAGTTATCTTTGTTTGGGTTGCCTATAACAATAGAAATTCACTTGTAGATGCTTGTATGGTTTAAAAGTCCAATTTTAATTGCTCTGCTTTTAATACTATTTTGAAAACTTAAAAAGAGAACAGGGCTGACCTTAAGGCGAAGGGGGCATTATTGACTTTCCACCGTGGACTTTGTGATCTCAAGATTTGTATCCATCTCACCTGTAAAACACACAGACTTTTTCCAACATCTTGAAACATCTCAATCTACACAGCATCACAAGCTCTTACCTATCATGATTTCAAAAACACTCAATCTTGTCTGCACCAGGTCTGAGTGAGGCTCTGGATTTGATCTTCCCTGAGCCAAAGTTTGTCTGAGCCTGTGGGCCTGTGAAATCAGAAGATAAGCTACCTGCTTTTAAAAGGCAATGATGGGAAAAACATATCAGAACTGCAGGTCAAAAGATAGAAATGTAACGAGTGAAAGGGCCAGGAGTACTAAGCAGGTTCAAAGTCTATGAGCTCCATTAGAAATTCAGTATCACTGATTTCCCCAGGTAAGTATCACTGGGCTGAAATAAAATAAAAATGGTGGCAGGGTCATGCTCTCACTGAGGCTCTAAAGAAAAAAAATCTTATCTGCTGTCATTGCTTGGCTGTACCCCTCTACTCTTGACTTTGTCTTCATATCACCTTTCTGTGTCACTGTCTCTGTCTCTCTGTCTCTGTCTCTTTCTTTCTTTCTCTCTCTTTCTCTCTCTCTTCTCTCTCTCCTTCTCTCTTTTTTTTCTCTCTCTCTCTTTCTCTGTCTGTCTGAGAACAGTCACAGGCTCCAAGGCTTATGATTTTGATGCATTGCTAGGGGGAGAGATGACGTCATTTTCTAGCCTACCAACCTAACAATATTTTTTTTTTGAAATTGACAAATGGATCCTAAGATTCTTATGGAAGAGCTAAAGTGTCCAGAACTGCCAACACAATTGTGAAAGAAAACAATAAGAAGGGAGAGACTCATCCTTGAAAATACCAACACTTATAAGCAACCTTTAAGAAATGAGACATTATGTTATGAGCAGAGGAATAAAGAGATAGACTATGGGATTGGAATAGACAGCTCAGAAAGTGATCCACAAAGATAAGGGCATTCGGGAAATGACAGAGTTAGCATTACACATCAAAGTGCAAAAGATGGATTATTCAATATGTGATATTTGGACAATGAGCTATCCAGATGGCACCAAGGAAAGTGAAGTTTCTATCCAATGTGGCATGCAGTAACTCCCATATGGATTAAAGATCTCAGTGCTTAATAGCAATTTTTTAATCTTTAAGTGAAAATATCTGTATTAACTTGATGCAAAGCAGGAATGAAATCACATACCTTAAAATGCAAGAAATAAGCCATGTGACTCTATTAAAATTACAGACTTCTTTGGTTAATGGCAAAACACCCATAAAAAATCTTATGAGCCATAGAAGGAAGATACTTACAAATTATATAACCATCAGAGGATTCTTACGTAGAGAAAAATATTCTTGCAAGTATTTCAACTTTTTTTTAAAAAAGAGAGTTTAAAAAAGAGCATGGTGGATATAAAGTAAGCCTTAAATAAACACCCTAAAAACATGAAAAGAATATCATCAGATCTACCAATCAATGCCTTCCTATGGAAAAATAAGATTGAAGATATCAAGGGTAGCTGAAAGTGTTAGCAAATGAAAATTTGAATATGCTCTTATAAACCACTTTAATCATGTTGGTGAGTTATTTGACATTATGTAGTAACCCTAAAAGTGTGAATATTATATGACTTAGATTATGATTATGGGGTTTATGTCCTTCTTCAATCCTTGTTAAAATAGCTTGTTCTTATGATAGAAATGTTCAACGTTGATACCATTCAATGCAATGAGGCTGAGAAGTGTTTATTATTTTAAATAATTTAGACAAATAATATGTCACCAAATACTTTTTCTAAAAGCTAAAAATTGAAACACCATAAATATTCTAAATATAAAATAATTGGGATATTCTGGGGCACTTAAAATGAATAAACTAGAGTTTCACCTATTACATTGATTTTGGGGAAATACTAAGCCTCAATAACAATGAGAACTTAAAATATACAAGTTTATTGCTTGGTAGATAAGTTTATTAGGACAGGTCTAACATCCAGAAACTCACATATTCTCTCTCTCTCTCTCTCTTTTTCTCTCTCTCTCTTCCCTCTTCTTCTCTCTTCTCCCCTCCCTTCTTTCTTCTCTAATCTCTTCTCTACCATTTTCCCTCTCCCTTCCTTTTTCTCCCTTCTTTTCTCCTTCCTCTCCCTCTCCCTTCTCTTCCTACTCTTTTCTACTCCCCTCCTATTCCTACTCTACTCTTTTCTCCCTCCTCTCTTTCTCCCCTCTCAGTCACTACCATGGCTCAAACTAAGGACTTCATACTCTTCCTCGTCTTTTTTTTTTTGCTCATAGTTGGTACTCTACCACTTGAGACACATCTCTATATCCATATTTTTTTGCTGATTAATTGGACATAGGAATCTTGAGGATTGTCTGACCAGGGTAGCGTTGAATCTTGATCTTCAGATCTAAGCCTTCTGCTACAACAATAGGCATTAGCTGCTAGCACTGGGCTGTCTCTCTGCCTCTTGTTCTGTAATACTCCAGGGCATGGGCACCATCTTCATGACTAATGTTTGGTAAAAGGTAGGACTACAGACAATGACAGGAAAGAATAGAAAAGGGAAGGGAAGGGAAGGAAATCCACTAGACATTTATTTTTAAGCCAACCTGATATCTCGTACATCACTTCTGCTAGTATGTTACAGGGCTAGCCACATAGGAGCTGGGGAATAAAGTCTGTCACCAGGCAGTTATAACATTGGAAAATGAAAGGAACATTTTGTAGAAGACAATCAGCACTGTAGCTGAGCCACTGCACAGGCTCATGTCTGTACACGGAACACACCTTTTTGGGAGTAGCTCCGTTGGCCATTTTCTCTGGGGTACCTAACTTGCACTCAAAGTGTTTCTTCATCATTATCACCCATTGGGTCACACTTGAAATGTGTATGAGAGCCCCTTTTAGGGAACTTCAGGGGTAACACAAATCATCACTGAAATTTGCAAAATAGGCATTTGGATTTTTTTTTTCCTATTCTAATTGTCTCAAGATTCTGTAGGCTTAAGATCTACTTGCTTGTTGGCTGTTTCTTACTCAACCATATTCAGAATTTCTGGTGGATATTTTTCTTAATTCCTTTCTCCTTTACTTCCTGACTCCTATGGTCCAAGAAAATGCCAAACAAGAGGAGGCAATGGGAAGTCTGCCCAGGGTAAAGGCCGCAAGAGGGGCGGGGAGCAGGGGGATGGTTCATTGTCTGTGAAGAATTTTAAAGCAGTCATAGCTCAAAAGTCACACAGTTGTGTATTTTTCCTGTACTGGGACAATTGTAAACAAGGTCAAGGATAAAGTATATGCCCCCAGCAGGACAGAAGCTACAACACTCTAGTTTTATGTTTACCTAGGCTTTGCCATTTTTAATTCTAAATTCTAAATGCTTCGTTGGCCTTCCATTCATGTTTGAGCTCTGTTGTTTTGTTACCCATCAACATATTTGTTTATGAGTACTGTGCCTCTAGAGCAATATCACTCCTTCCATTGTTCATTCCCTCCCACACCCATTCATCCCCTTAATTTTCTTAGTTTTACAAAATATACGTTGAATTTTTTTTCAGTCATGAGGCTTGAACTCTGGGCCTGGGCTCTGTCCCTGAGCTCTTCAGTTCAAGGCAAGCTCTCTACCACTTGAGCCACAGCACTACTTCTGGTTTTCTGGTGATTAATTGGAGATAAGAGTCTCATGGACTTTCCTTCCTAGGCTACCTTTGAACTGCGATCCTCAGATTTCAGCCTCCTGAGTAGTTAGGTTTATAGGTATGAGCCACCAGCGCCTGGCACATTGAATCTTATGACTACATCCCCCCTTCGTTTGTCTACCCCATTCCTCTTGAACTGTTTTATTTTCTTTTCTGGTAATACTTTAGTAAAATCAGCAAAGAACAGTTACTACGGTATAAGCATTTGGGGCTTGTACAGTGATAGATGCGAGAGATACATGACTTACATTCCAAGTTGTCAAAGACAATGTTTATGCCAAAATGTATTTCCAAAGTATAGGAAGGGCTCCCTTTTCCTGGCTTACAGCATCATGCTTCCTGCTGCAACCCACCTGGACACAATGTAACAGGTCAGTTAATTGGGGTGCCAGGGAGTAGTGAAACTAGACTTTTAAAGAACTGCACTATTTGTAACATTTTCGACATAACCACTTGTACATCTCATTGTTGCACTGGGTCCACCTGTATCCCTATTTAAACGATTTGGGGAAGGGGGTGGGGAGGGATATGAAGGGGAAACAAAGGAGGAGGCTACAAAGCTTGATAAGGAATGTACTCATTATCTTGCCCATGTAATTTTAACCCCTCTGTACAGTATTTTCACAATAAAAAAAAAAGAATTGCACTATTTGTATGAGTTTCCTAATTAAAATATACTGAGAATATACTTTCTCTTTTATAATTGTTCTCAAATTCTTTTTTTGTACATACTAAATTAATTTAAAGAAGGCAAGTGCTGAGAGAGAAGGCCTTGTTCTTCTCATTTATTCCAAAGGAACTTAAATAAAACCACTACCACTACGTACTATTGGATTGGTACTTGTGCTGAGATGCAGAAGTGCACATGACACTCTGGACTTTGAGAGATTCACAGTATTCTCCCACTGAAGCCTTTAGTTAGGGATCAATATGTAATTTTTTCTTTTTGTTTTAGAAGGCTCAGAGAAAGCACAATCCTGTGGAAGCATGAGAAGAATGATGATCTTTAAAACAAACAAACAAACAAAACATCCTTAATAATGTCCAAACAAGCTGGTCACCCATGGCGTACACTCATAATCCTAGCCACCTAGGAGGCTGGGACCTGAGGATTGCTATTCAAAGCCAGTCCAAGCTGAAAACCTGACAGACTACCTCCAATTAACAACCAGAAAACTGTAAGTGACACTGTGGCTCGAAGTGGTAGAGTGCTAGCCTTGAGAAAAAAAAAATATATATATATAGTGCCTAGGCCCTGAGTTCAAGCCCCATGATCAACAAAAAAAGAGAGAGAAAAAGAAAAAGGAATGTCAAAACATATTTTATCTTAATTCAATATATATAAATTGGAAAATAATACTTTGGTTAAATTCAAAAATTGCCATTTTTACCGGATCACGATTATGTGAGTGTAATTTCAATCTACAACATTGTAGATATCTACACACACATATTAGCATTGCAAACTGTCAACAACATGCTCTTGGTTTCTAACTAAAAACATTTTTTTGCATAATTACACAGAAATAATGTGTCCACTAACATCAACAATACAGAAAGCCTGCTCTCTTCACCCTTCTCTGATCAGAACACTTCCCACTCGAATATTGAACTGTATATCTGAACAGGCTCTGGACAAAAATAAATAAATTTTACTTTACTTTAACTAGGTCTTCCAATAGAGGAAAATAGCTAGAACCAGAAATGATTTTATATCCAGTCCTGTGCAAGGGTGTCATATAAATAAAAGAAGCATAGTAATGTCTTCACCCATAAAATTCAATTCTTGCTACCACAAATAAGGGAAAACATGCAACCTGTGTTTCTCTGGGTCTGGCTTACTTCACTTACAATTTTTTTTCCAAGTCTTCCAGTTTCCTTAGGAATTGTACACTGTCATTCTTTTTGAGGGAAGTGCAGAATTCCATTATGTGTATACACCACATTTTCTTGATACATTTGTCCATTGAGTGGCATCTGGGCTTATTCCATATCTTGGCTATGGTAAACAATGCTGCAGTGAATTTGGTTGTGCTGGTGGCTTTAGTGTGGCTTTGTTTGGCCAAAGGTGAAACCATTTTCTAAAACATTTTAGGAAGAACAAAAAATCAACACTGTTGGTAGGAAGTCAAATTAGTCCAGCCACTATGGAAATCAATAGGGAGGTTCCTCACAAAGCTAAAAATAGAGCTACCATCTAGCTGTACTATGCCTGAGTATATACTCAAAGAAAATTATGACCACATACCATACAGATACTGAATGTCTGTGTTTATTGCAGTACTCTACAAAAACCAAGTTATGGAATCACCTTAGGAGGTCAACAATAGACAAATGGATAAAGAAAGTGTAGTATATGTATATACACAAGAGAGTTCTATTCATCATTTAAAAAAGAATAAAGTTTTATGTCAGTTGCAGGAAAATAGATGGAACAGCCAGATTCAGAAAGAAAATTATGACTTGGAAAAAATTATATTAAATGAAGTAAGCCAGGCCCAAAGAAACATAGGTCCCAGGGTTTCCCTTATTTGCAATAACTAGTATATGTCTGAGTCAAGCAGAAAGGTCAGATAAGTTGATGTTAGGGGAATGAACCCCATGCAATTGTTTCTAACATATTTAAAAGATGACTTCTATGTTGCTTTATATGTCCCTCCCCCATGGTATAACTGCTTTCACTGTATTTGATGTTGGTATAATTTGTGGAGGAGAAGGGAAAAAACAAATTGTACAAATAGGGATACAGGTGGACCCATTGCAACAAGGAGATGTACAAGTCCTTATGTTGAAAAACGAACTTTACAACTTTGGTGGGGGTGGGGAAGATCGGGTGGGGAGAGATGGAGGGAGTATGGGAAGGGATGGGAAGGGGAAACAAAGAGGAGGCAACAATGCTTGATAAGAAATGTACTTGTTATCTTGCCCATGTAATTATAACTCCTCAGTATGGTATTTTCACAATAAAAAAATACAAAAAGAAAGATAACTAATACATGTTTTTTTTAATATACAAAATGCAGATTTTTCAAAGCAAAGACATGAAAGTAGAGGATGGATTATTTGGGAAGAGGAAGAGAACTAATATGGGATTTGAGGGAGAAGACCTTACTTCTGATAAGGGTGGATATAATCACCCCTATAAATATCAGTGAATTAGATCAAAGTATTTTACATATTCATATAAAATGTCACAATTAAACTCATATCTTTATACCATAAAAATAATTAAAATAAAATTATACCCCAAAAAGTAGAGAAAATGTATTAAAAGCCTGTGCCTTGATGAAATTTCTTTTTCATTAAGTCATTTTTATTCACTGGGTTTTCAATCTGACCATGTTAGGTATACAGTGGTATTTACAAAGTTTTGGCAAGAATTCTAGGCATTTGCACTTGGATTGAAGGAAAGGCATTCATTCATAAGAATTTAGGCAGAGCCAGCCTGGCATGGTCTGAAAGGAGGAAGTATTATTATCAATAAGTCAACTAATCAGTCTTCCCATCAAAATTCCACTCAATTAATTCAGGCATAAGTCACGGGAATTTTTTCCCATCTTCCATGATGAACATTGACACTCAGTGTTAGTAGTTGTTTAGCTCTTTGATAGCAGTTAAAGATACATCCCAATCAATGATGTTTTCTACATTCCCTGCTTAGGTGTGAGGGTCTGGAATATTTCCAGTTTAGGTTTAGGCCATATTCCATTTTCCTATCTTTCTGGCTTAAGTAACAGTATATTTCTGTTTTTCTTCATTCATGCTATAAAGGCCTCTTCCTATACAGTCTTAAAATAGTTTCTGTCTCCAAGCACTCGTATTCTTAGCTACTGTATTCTTAGCTACTCAGGAAGCTGAGACTTGAACATCATGGTTTGAAGCCAGCTGGAGCAGGAAAATGCATGAGACCCTTATTGCCAATTAGCCACCAAAAACACAGAAGGTGAGCTGTGGTTTAAATGGTAGAGTACTAGCCTTGAGTGAAAATGCTCCAAAGTAGGGTTCAGGCCCTTAGTTCAAGCCCCAGGACCAATATACACACAAAGAAATTCTCTTTATGCCTTTCAACATATTGAATAAGTAGGAATTAGTGTTTCTAGGTTCTTATACCTGTGGGAGGGTCATGCATTCAGAGAATGGTGTAAAGTGCAGTGGCATGAGTTGTTAAAAAAAAATCCCGAGCACAAGACATGGCATTTTCCTATTCAGGATAGGCAGGTGATTTGACTTGCCTGATCCTTGTAGTCCTGTCGAATGGTGTGGGTTGTTATAATAATGTCTAGGCAAAGGGCTGAAGTGGATAAAAGGCTTGAGTAATGCTATGCTACAGAAAAGGGTTTTGTGGTCTGTATAAGGCTTATTAAAATCTCCTTTGACAGCCTCCCACGTGATTCTGCCACTATTCAGGTTATTTCCAGGCACCTGGGTCCTCTTCTTTGAGATTACTCAGAGATCACAAAGTGCCTTGACAATGAAAAGAGGGTTCTGGGTGACTCAATCTCCCCCAACACTAAGGTGAGAGCACTGAAGGAAATGATGCATATTATTAGCCAGCACCTGACGCATAATAGGGTTGTAATTGATGTTTGTTTTAAAATAAAACACTGAGCAATAACTTGAAGCTGACATTTTTGCTCCTTTAGCTTTAAGGTAAAGAGATCTGTGGTTATATTTGAAATGATGGACAACTTGACCCTGAAAAGGCCTCCTGGTAATTTGAAATCCTCTTGTCTGTCTGAAGGTGAGAGAAGGTTAGAGGAAAGGTAAGAAAAGTAGACTGAACAGCAGTGGATACTAAAAGAAAAAAAACAACTTATTTGCTTAGAGGTGGATTTATGAATAGCATCACATTTATAGTCATATTTATATTTCATATCAGCCTGCTGGAGAGGTATTTGGTGGTATGAGTGTGAGCTATGGACACAAATACGAGTCATTGAAAGCAATGACTGAATTTCAAAATCAAGTCGTCACTTAAGATGTAGGTAAAAGAGGCCATTTATAAAGACCAGAGCAGATGCAATAATAAAGAAAATATTTTCTGAAAAATCAATGAGACCAAAAGATGGCTTTTTGAAAAGATCGATAACATTGATAAAACAGATAGATTAGGAGTAAGTAATTGACTCTGAATTGATGACATTGTATCCAAATATCTTTCCCAGTCACCCAAGTTACTATAATACCCACCTCATTAATTATGACATTAAGATCTCCGATGGAAAATAAAAAATAGAGTTGAGATCATGATGTGCTGTACTTAGAAAGCAACATTGTACTCATGAACTACCTAAGTATCGGCACAAGAGGGGGCGGTTAATTCCTGAAAAACTGTGACAAGCCAATTATGACAGGACAGCTAATAGTCAGATCCTTCCTGAGTGAAGTTTGGGGGTCTCTGTACCCAGTGAAGTGCCATGTCAACCTACAATGTTAGTTGAAAGTAAAATAAATGCTTAATAAGTAGTAGAATTATAAATAGTAAATTGCAAGATCTGTTACAGAACTCCACCGGTAAACTGGGAATCTCCTATTTTGGAATGAATATGTTTCTGTGTAAGGAGTCATACTTCAAGCAAACATCACGGCTTCTTTTCTAACCTGATGAAGTGGCTTTGGCTACTGGCAACTTTGACAAGAATATCAGTCCAGTGATGGAGAGGGAAGGCAAACTTCAGGATGGCCAGGACAGAATAGATGGGGTGAAAAACAGAAAACACAGTAGTTTTGTTGTTGTTGTTGTTTTATAAGAAATTGGCATCAAACACAAGGAATGGAAAAAAAAAACAAGAGCGATAGTTCTAAATCATTGAGTTTTGTTCCCTAAGAGAGAAAACCAAGAGAGATTTCAGTTCATTTTAAAGCAGAAAGATAAGAAAGAAAAATGGTATGGATACTGAAAGAGTTGGCCAGGACAAGAATGAGCAAAGGATGAAGAAATTCACATTGAGAAACAGGTAGAACACCTTTCCTCAGAAGAGAAGCTAAGCGCTTACACCGAGGGAGAAAAATCAGTGTCACACGAGTAAAGGATGCCAGAGTGAAATGAAAGATGTGATGGAGAATAGCTTGAACTACCACTTTTTCAATGTAGGCAAAGTTTAACACATGATCCAGCAAATGAACGAAGAACAATAGCATGGCTTTGGGGGAAGAAAAGCACTCAATTAGACCACATAATTGTTCATAAACATTTACTGCTGTAACACCATTTTACTACTTTGCTAATTAATTCACTAAGATTGATGAAGATTAAATTGGGATAGTGAGATATTGGAAAATTTTGTTTCCTGATCCTACGCACTCACATTCAGCATGAGCCAAGGCCCTGGTTGTCAATGGTGACGGCCCTGTGATTCAGATGAAAGCTGTTCCACATTAGTAAATTAGATTAAAAACACATTGTTACTTTCAACATTAGGGAAAGCCACATGGTATTACCCAACAAAGCAGAGGATTAGTGAGCATAAAATCTTCCTTTGCAAAGCAAGGTGGCACAGATGGAAAGCACTTACACATTAGGACACCAACAGTCATTCTTATCTAAAAAGAAAAGGCAACTTTGAAGAAATAGAGGTATATACTAATTGTTACATAGGAAGGAAACCATGGAGCCTGTGTTTCTTAGGGTCTGGCTTACTTCACTTAGCGGAGGTTCACAATAGCCCAATAACTTTGTACATATGACCATGTAAAATGATGCTAGTCAGAACGATCTCCACAATATGCAAACAAGAGGTTTTTTTTGTTGTTTTGGGCTTTGGTGTGTTGTTGTTGTTGTTAGTGTACTGTTTGCAGTTATTTCTTTTGTATTTATTTTATTTTTCTTCTCTGGTTTATTCCCTATGGTTACTGTTTCTGATTTTGGTACCTTTCATCTTGCATGCAAGTTTATCTAATTTGGGGAAGAGAAGGGGAATCACAGAAATAGTGGGACAGAGGGTGAACCAGTGGCAACAGCCATACTCACTAGACACTCTGTTGGAAATGAACTTTTTAACTTGAGGGGGAGGGGATTTGGAGGAGAAGGAAAGTCAGAGAAAATAAGGGAGGGAGTAACACTTTTCAAAAAGAAATGCACTCGTTACCTTCCTTATGTAACTGTAACCCCTCTGTACATCATCTTTGTAATAAAATAAAAAAGAGAAATAGGTGTAAGGTGTCAGCCATCAGAAAGACTAGAATGTGAGACAGAAATGAAGTAGAGACAAGAGCTCTGTAGAGGAAGATGAAAAGAAATATAATAAAGTAATAATATACTAAAGAAAACAAGACAAGCAACTGGAAGCTAGATAAACCCCGTGATGGTTGTGATGGCTGGCTGAAGCAGCAGAGGGAGAGAGAACTGGAGAGCTAATCACTAAGTTGAAAATGAAGAGACGTTATCCCTACACCCATTTTTAATCTTTATTAAGTAAGAGTTGAATTACAATTTGGTACATTGCTTTTTGGAATACAATTGTGCATGCATGAAATCATACCCTACCTACAAACTGAAGGGACTCATGTAACAGCACACATCAGCCTTTCACTTAGGTTTATTTCGAACCAGAGAAGACTATTTCTATATTCCTGATCACCTTTTCTGACCCACCCCAGAAAGAATAGGTAGACTTTTGGATACTTGTCGATAGACAGAATAACCTGATGTCAGTCTATGTTAAGCCCAAAGACATGAGAAGTAGCCTCTGTTTATGATGTGTACAGGACTGCTGTAGCTAAGTCTTCTATAAGATTTGAGGCATTAGAACTCAAGAAGACATTTATTCTGGGAAATTAAAGCAGCATCACAGAAATCAGTAAAGAACTTCCTAGGAGGACCTTTGTATCCATATAGGTGGTATACTGAAGAAAATGGTGGATGCAGAGAAGATTGGAAAGATACCGTACGGAATGTACTGGAAAGTAATGATCAGTTTCTATTGAAATCAGCTCCACCCAGAGCTCAGTGTTTAAGTAATGACTACACCAAACATAAAGTCATTGTGACTTCACTCAGACTCATGGTGGTAGCAACATCAGGAAAGAGATTCTTAAGGCTCTTTCATGAGACAGGAGGATTATGAATCAAAAAGGCACCTTCAGATAATCAAGTGAAAGAACCCAATGATTCATTTGGTGGTTGAAAAGAGTTAGAGACATCACTATGAACTGATGCTGAGCTCTCTCTCTCTCTCCCTCTCTCTCTAGTATATACACATATACATATACACACATATTTGTATGTATATATACATATATGTATGCATACACATATATGTATGTATTTATATGTATATATATTATATATGTGTGTATTTGATGTATGTGAATATCTATCTATCTATCTATCTATCTATATATGACTTAAAGCCAAGCACCAATGGCTTATTCTTGTAATGGTAGCTATTCAGGAGGCTGAGATCTGAGGATTGTGGTTCAAACCCAGCATGGGCAGGATAGTCTATGAGATTCTTATCTCTAACTAATTGGTAAAAAGCCAGAAGTGGAGCTGTGGCTCAAGTGGAAGACTTGCTAGCCTTGAGGATAATGCCTCAAGGATAACTCTTGGGCTTCAAGTTAAAGCCCCAAACAGGTGCAAAAAATTATATTAATTACACACACACAAAAGTTCAGATCTATTTTTTTTTGTTGGTAATGGGGCCTGAACTCTGGGCCAGGGCGCTGTCCCTCAGCTCTTCAGCTCAAGACTAACACTTCACCACTTGAGCCACAATGCCATTTTCAGCTTTTTCTGCTTATGTGGTGCTAAGGAATCAAACCCAGGGCATCATGCATGCAAGGAAAGCACTCTACCACTGAGCCACCTTCCTAACCCCCAGAAGTGCTTTTTTTTCCACTCTGTCAGTGAAGTGCTCCACTGTCATGAACACATCTGATATTTCTTTGTCTGTAATATCATACTCTAATTCATTTTTATTTTTGGAGAAATTACTGACTCTAGAATTGGGATAGGAAATGAAGATGAACCTACAGCATCTAGTGGGGGCAAAATGTAAAGACCTGCTATAGATAGATAGATAGATAGATAGATAGATAGATAGATAGATAGATAGATAGATAGATAGAAAGATAGTTGATATGGATGATAGGTTATAGATAAATATGTAGAGAGATGATAGATAAATATGTAAGTAAATAGATGATAGGTAGATAATCATGAAGATAGATGATAGATTACATACAGATGATAGATAAATACATGCATAGGTAAATATGTAGATAGATAGACATAAACAATAGTTCATAACACATACATACAAACATCAGTAATGATAGATAGATAAATAGGCAGACGGACAGATGACAGACAGACAGATAACCTCACCGTGATTAAGGCTTGTCCAAGTGATACAGGAGGCAACTGAAAGAGCATCTATCCAGTGGCCAAAAATGAATAAGTAAAATAAATGCTATGGGATTCTGACCCAAAATATAAAATTAAAAAATCACAAGGATATTTTGATATAAATAATTATATGAAATAAGTAAATGGGGAGTTAGAAGTTAAATGTCTGGTGGAGAATAAATCCAAATACTTTATGGAGAGACATGATCCTCAAAATGGGTGGCATGGCTCCTCATTGTTTAGATGGACAGAGTGAGCTTTTCCTGAAGCTGACAGCTTTATGGTAAGGAGCCACACCACTGTTCGGCCATCAGTCCTCTGGGTCAGTAGATGAGGCTGGTTATATAGCTTGTGCCTGAGCAGTTCATTCACCACAAGCCGTCGTTTTCATCCAGTTGAGCCTCTTCGTGAGAGCGCTTGCTTTCTCCAGTTCTCCATCCCAGTGTATTCCTGCTTTGGCCACAGCTCCAGCTTTCCTACCCACTCACCTCAACATGTTAACTCACTGAATCGATAATGACACTTTACCATTAAAAAATGTTCAGAAAAATCTTGGCAGACATTGAGACAGAACAACAGACTCAATTAACCCTGTTTATATAGGCAATCCTCCAGTTCTGAAAGACTCTTTTCATCTAAGGGTAGATAAATAAAACTCATCACAGAGCTTTTGAAAACACATTGCCCCATAAAAATTAAAAACAAAGATACATAGAATGATTATAAATTTAGACAGGATTAATCTCAAGAAAAAACATTTTAAAAAGCAAATCTGGGGCTGGGAAGGTGGCTCAGTGGTAGAGTGCTTGCCTTGCATGCATGAGGCTCTGGGTTCAATTCCTCAGCACCATATAAGCAGAAAAAGCTGGAAGTGGTGCTGTGGCTCAAGTGGTAGAGGGCTAGCCTTGAGCTGAAGAGCTGAAGGACAGCACCCAGGCCAAATTCAGACCCCACAACTAACAACAACAAAAAAGCTAATCGGCTTTGTGTTTCCAAATAGAGGTAAGTGACATGATTTCAGGATGCAATTAGTAAGTAACCAGATGATGATGATTTACAACAGAAAAAATTGAAATATTCTCTAAAGAAGATAGAAATATAGAGAAATAAAAAGTCATAAGAAAATAATATGAGGGGAAGAATAATAGAGAGTGTGCATTGGGGATACATTTTACATGACTAGAAATGTCACAATAAAGTTTCTTTAGTACAACCAATGGATGTTAACAAAAATCATAAAAATATAGACCAAAGGAGAAAAGCCATGCTCTATGGCAAACATAAACTTTTAGGAATTAATAGGTACAGTGCTTGTACCAACAGCACATATACTAAAAGTGGAACAATACAGAGAAAATTTGCATGGCTCCTAAACAAGACATGGAACTTCTAAAAAAAATGAACTATGCAACTTGTGGGTAGGGGTGGGAGGGAAAATCAGAGGAAAGTGAAGGAAGGGGTGATAGTGTGCAAGAAGCATTGTACTTATAACCTGACTTTTGAAACTATAACCCTTTTGTACAATTCCTTAAAATAACAATAAAAATAAAGCAAAGAAAAGGAATTAAGATGTATATAATATAGGAAATAGATTGGAAACCTTTCAGATGCATGAAAAAATGACAAACATTTCTTAAAAGACAGAAGAAAGATGCTGGAGGTCAAAGGTAAAGAAAGTTGATGATTCTGAAGAAAATAGAGAGATCATTTATATTTCAAATGGCTGGTTCTTGGAAAAGGAAGAGAAAATTCCAAAGTCAATGTCTTACAAGGTTGATATAATGTTGATATTAGAAAAAAAACTATTAGATTACATTCTTAAAGGACTTTGCAGGTCACTTTCGCCTATAAATACTAAAAATTACAAAATTTATTAATGAAAAGAATCCATACTGTAAGAGGGGTGAGGTAGCACTTGCTTGTCATCATAGCTGTCCAAGCTGACCCCCAAAAAGAGACTCTATCTCAAAGAAGATAGAGCAATGCAGGTACTAGTGGCTCATGCCTATAATCATAGCTATCAGAAAGCTGAGATCCATGGGATAGCAGAGCAGATCTGGAAGGCAGAATAGTTTGTGAGACCTCATCTACAAATTGACAAACAAAAAGCTAGGTTGGAGTTTTGTCTCAAATGATATAGCACCAGCTGAGCAAGCAAGCCTTGAGTTCAAAACCAAGTAAACAAAAAAGGTAAATAAATAAAAATAACCAAAGAGGACTGAAGGCATGCTTCAAGAGATAGAGTGCCTGTCCAGCAAGCATGAATTCCTGAGTTCAAACCCCAGTACTACAGAATTGATAGCAACTCAGAAGCAATGAGCACCTTCATGGAATCTGATTGTACTTTCTTTTTTTTTTCTTTTTCTTTTTTTTTGTCAGTTGTGGATCTTGAACTCTGGGCCTGGGCACTGTTCCTGAGCTCTTCAGCTCAAGGCGAGTGCTCTACCACTTGAGCCATAGTGCCACTCCCAGTTTTCTGAGGCTAATTGGAGATAAGAGTTTCATGGACTTTCCTGCCTGGGCTGGCTTTGAACCTTAATCCTCAGATCTGAGCCTTCTGAGTAGCTAGGATTACATGTGTGAGCCACTGGCACCTGGCTCAGATTGTATTTTCTACCAATTCTCACGATATAAAAAAAAAAATCAAAGCTTGCTCTACAAATCACTGAGTCCAGGTCTAATGAAGGAATGTTCAAGATAAGCCATCTCCGTTACTCACAGGAGTTGATAAAAAGGAGTTTGTGATATTAGTAAAGTGAATTCAGTCTCATATCAATAAAATGATTGCACTAATTTGGGTTTGTTTCTGAAAATCCCCAAAGGTTCAACTATGATGAAAACAATAAATGCAATCAATATAATCTACCACATAAGCAGAACTGAGGGGGGAAAACATATAGTCATCTTAATTGCCACAGAAAAAAACAGTTGACAAACTTTTATATAGTCTCATAAAAAAATCACTCAACAAATTGGACACAAGAAACTTCTTCAACATCATAAAGGCTATTTATGAAAAAAATGTTAACATCACATTCAATAGTGAAATAACTAAAAATGTTCATCCAAATTCCAAAAGTAGACAAATTGGCTTTTGCCACTCTTGCTCAAAATAGTGGTGGAAATTAAAGCCAGAAAAGCTCAGCAAGAAGAGAAACAAAAGACATCTAAATCAGAATAGAAGGAGTAAAATTACCTTTTTGATAGATGACATTGTTAGCTAGGACAAAATCCCAATGGTTTAAAAAATGTTAGAGCTAAATATTTAGTTCAGAAAGTAGCAGGATTAAAAAAACAGCACACAAAATACAACAGTGTGTGAAAAAGAATATTTAGAAAATTCTTTTCAGTGTATGTGAAAAAGAATACTTAGAAAAAAGTTCATTTAAGTGAGATCAAAAGAATAAAATATTTGCAAGTCTTTAAGCTAAATCTACCTGCAAGGGAGATCTCAAATAGTGTAATTCCTTAAAAAGGCAAAATCAAAGTTCAGCAAAAATGAAAAATAAAGCACCAGGAAGCAGGTACTCCAAAGAGGCAGGGTGAAGTCAAAGAGAAAGGGGTGGGTGAATAAAGAGGAGAAGACAAGGAGAATGCAGTCAAGATTCCAACGTATATCCTACAACATTATGAAGAATGAGGTAAAGGATGGAGAGGGGAGGGAGGAGTAAGAATGTTGAAAGGGGGTGACATTGATCAAGATATATTGTATTCAGAAACTGCTTTGTTACATGGATAGTGCTTTTTACAACTATTTAAAGATAATAATAAAAAGAACAAAAAGAAAAAAGAGGAATAAAGCATAAAATACAAAGAAATTAATTTGACCAAAGAGACAAAAATAATTTTACCACGAAAACTATAAAAAAATTGCTGAAAGAAATCAAAGACATAAATGAATGGGGAATCCGGCTATATTCATGGATTGGAAGACATAATATTACTCAGAGGTACATAATACACAATGGGGTCTACAGATTCAATGCATTTGCTACTAATATCCCCCAAATAATAAGATTTCAGAAATAAAAAAAATCTACTCCAAAATCCAGAATCCAATTCTAGTAGTTAAAAAATATGAATCCTAGGTATGGAGTCTCAAGGCATCTCAAATAACCTACAGGATCTTAGGGGGAAAAAGATGAATTTTGGTTTCAAAGTTTGCAAAGCTACAGTCGCCAAAACAGCATGTTATTAACACAAAAATAGACGTCCAGGTTAATGGAATGAGAAGAGATCCTAGAAATGAGCCCTTGCTTTCATGGCAAAGTGATTCTTAAATTACACTGCCATAAGCAAGACACAGATGGCTTTGCATTGGATTCTGGAAACACTGGTGGTTAGCACCAAAGTACTTTTCTTACAGTAACATTGCGTAGTATGTTAGAATATAGCTATTGACCAAGCATTACAGCTTCAAAGACCCGAAGGTATAACTTCATTGTACACCTTGACTGTGCCTTATTTCATTTATTTTTTGGCCAATTGTGTAATTGGAGGGAATAAAAAAATAAGAGACTAAAAATGAGGAAGACAAGCCTGTAGTTCATGTTATGGCAGATAAAGTGGAGTGTATCTCAGAGATCATAAAGTGATCCTTAAAATAGTTTTCTCCTCATAAAGCAATAAAAGGATGTGACCAGATATTACATCTTTATTTTTCTTTATAAAGGCGTGTAGGATCCGTTGCACACAGGTGAAAGCATCAAGGTCATTTCACGATCCTTGAACACATACTGATAGTACCTTTGACACTTGCTCAAACAAATCAAATGTGTGAGGACTGATATGAGGCCATCACCAGAATAGGAGAAACCACTAAAAAACATTGGTCCTGATCACAGTGATCTGGACTTATATAAAAACGCCAGGACATAACAAGGTTAATGAATAAAAAGCAAATGTTTGGAACATTCTGTATGTATTTATTCTGCACCTTAGAACAGGAAAGGGGGACTGTATCAGAGAAATTTCTAGGGCACCTAAATGGATATTTCTCACCATTTCATATGTCTTTAACCATTGCTTTCCTTCCTTAAAGACTGGTGTGACTCTAGTGAATTGCCACAGGAGCAGAAAAACTTAAATAACCAGATGAAGAAGTTGTCCACATGTTGACTTTATTTTTCTTCATTATTTTATGAGCCCCAGTAAGTCATTGAAGAAAGCTTCATTTTAACATGTCCATTTATGTATAGATGCATCTTATTCATAATTTCCATCTCCATTATTTCCCTCTGCTCCCCTTCCCCATCCAAACCAATCCCATTTCCTTGCTCCATTTTTACACATGTATATAGATTATTATGAGTATATTTGTTCCCCTTTCCTCTCTGGTCATTGTCCCCTCCCACTAGTATTCACACCCCTATTTTTGGAAAATGCATGTTGTTCAAAGACATCTCACTATAATATATTGCATATGCACATACTATAGGCAGATTAATCACAAATATATATGCACACATATGAAACAGATTATACATATATCAGATTATTTATTCTGGGTGGGATTTTAAAAGTAAGTTTACAATTGAAGTTTAGATTGTCATTTTTTAGTAAAAGATTTACTTTTCTTAAGAATTTGGTTACCTAATTGCACAATAAAATACACTGAATAGAGTTATAACTATCCTTTAATTAACTATGCTAACTATGAAGATCCATCTTCACAATGCCTTTGCTCTAAGATGGTTTCTATAAAATCAGACATATCATTTTTAGTCAGACCCCCTACAAAGATTATATACATTGACATCTGATAATTTATAATGCCTTGAACATTTATAACTAACTAGATGAAAACTTGAAAGAAATAAAGTCATTGTGTGGTTGTTCATTATTGTTAACACAAACATTTATCATTATTTGTAACCCAGTCTTAGTGATAATTTAGTAATTATCTTTCTTATTTCTTGATAACTGCTATAGACTTCCAAAGAGATCACCAAGAAAACCTACTGATCAAGAAAAGCGGTTTGTCAGAGTTACTAGGTAAAAAAAGAGCATCACCTAGACAGATTATTGTAGGCAAACACAGATAATAGATGACAGTGAAGACTGATAGATGATAGATAGAGAGATGCATGTATGCATGCATGCATACATACATGCATACATAAATTATCTCATATGAGAAGTAGAAAGAATGATTTGGAGGGTAGGGTGGTTGATTTTGATTGTCAATTTGATCCAATTGAGGTGCATATAGATCAGTGGAGACAAGGCCAAGTCAGAGAAAGGAGGTGAGTGGGGTATATTCTTCGGACTATACCTTGCCCTATGATTTCCTCTCTATTTCCTGTTTGCCAAAAGGTGAACAACCTCCTCCTCCACATACTTGTGCTGCCATGATACCCTGACTTACCCTGGGCCTAGAATCAATGAAGCTGGGGACTATGGACTGGCATCTCTGAAACTGAGCCAAAATAAATCTTATTCATCCTTTAAGTTGTTATTACTTCCAGTTATTTGGTTAGAGCTATAGAAAAATAAGTACAGAAAGGCAGGCTCAAGTGAATTAAAGCAGGTCTTTAAAGGGAAATGATTGGGACTGGACAAATGTATGGGTATTAATAAGATTGATAGATATGACAACAGAAAGTCTGAACAAATAAACTGCTTTGGGAAAAGTGAGCTGTTGGCCACAGTGAGCAACTTCTTGTTCCAACAGGAGATGCATTTGCATATATAATCAAACTGCTATTCTGCATAAATTGGATCACAAGATTTTCTTAAGCACACAGTGAAGGAATGTAGTGGCTTAAGGTTTTATCTTTCTGGAATAAACTGTCAAATGATGTTGACACAGGTGGCCTCAAGCTCTTAGACCCCAAAGATATGTCATACTGATGCAGATTATTTAAATATTCACCTGACTCTATTTGCTTTTATATCTGGTTGTCTTCCACTAAACTATCTTTAATGGCTCCTTGAAATAAGAGGTGGAAAATATGCATTCATGTATTAATTAAACACACAAGTCTTCTTTCAAATTGCTACAATATAATTTCCTCCCCTGGAAGAGCAGAAAAGCTAAGAATGCACTGGAACTTTATAGAGTTCCAATTGTCTGCTTATCCCAGCTCTCAAGATGCTGTTTTGTTTTACAAGGAATATAGTGGGATATTTATTTTCTACAGCATCACATCACAGGCAGAACTGGACATGGAAATACCTGGGCAGATGTTCATCCTCACAGGGAAGAACTTCACAGGATACCAGCACAAGCAAATCCAAAGTTCAGTCACTCCATTCTAAGGATTCTAGAGAAAGCAGGAAAATGGATGAAGAAGGCAGAGGAAACAGTGGGGATTAGACTCCCATGGCTTGAGAAATAGCACCAACTCCATTCGTAGGAATCCTTAAGTAGCAGTGTCACTGTAATTCCAAGTGTGAGTTACTAGGAACAAAAGAAAACATGAATTCTTCTTCTACAGTGAATATTATCAAGCAAAGTGACCATCCCATTCCTGTTGGACATTGTACTGGGCTGAAGAGAAATAGCATGGAGTACACTTAAGTCAATGCCAAGAGAGGGAAAATTGGGGGAAGGAAAACCTTTGAAAACCTTTAAAGGTTTTATGGAGAAAGATATAGGAGTTAACCTGTGCAGATCACTTTCCAGCCCAAAGTCACTCTTTGTTCCCCAGTAGAAGTAGAATTGCTCACTGCTATTTCTGAAGCTGCTATTCATAGAGACCCCACAGTACTCCTGTCTTCACAACCGCCAGTGAAATAAGCAACACATGGCAATCTGTTATGGAAACATGCCAATTAAAATAATGGATCTTCAGTTCAAGTCGTTATCACAGTTTGCCATGAAAGTGAGTGGATGCGTTAAAGTGAGGGTAGAGAAAGAGCAATGACCAAGGAAATCTTGTCAAAATCAATTGATTTTTTTAATAGAATGGAGAGAAAAGAACGCAGGATTTTTTGGAGTTGAGACTGGCTCCATGGGTCTGAACTCACTAGATCTACAGATGTGGGGGCTTCTTTTCATTTTTATTGGTGCTGTTACTAAACATGTTTAAAAGGAATATCCTAGAGGGATGTAAAATGCACTTGTATATGTTATATCTAAGTGTACATATGATTACATATAAAGCAAATATTGTATATCAGTGTAATCAGAGCCCAAATTAAGAAGCAGAATGGTCACAATGACCTAGAACTTTTCATCATCATGCATTTTCGTTTCCTTCTTCTCTGTTTCATGCATATGGAATCATATCATGTTTACTCTTTGATACTTGGCATCTTTTGATCAATATTCCATTTGTAGTATTTCTCCTCATTGTTAGAGTTCATTGTCATTGGATATATTGCATTTCGTGAGTGTATCATAATTGACTCAATTGTTGACAGGCTAGGCATGGAGGGTTTATAGCATTGAGCTGTTAAGAGATAATGCTGAAAATTCTAATAACTTTCTTATTGAACATATATGCTATTTTCTATTTGAACGTTCTATTTGAACATCTATGTTCTATTGAACATATATGCTGTTTTCACTACTGAAAGGAGAGCATATGATTGGAACAGTTCTTCAGACAATTTGTGTCAAAATAAGAAGAGAACTAAATGGATTTTTCCTTCTTCTTTTATTTTTCCAGTTGTGGGGCTCAAACTCTGGGCCTGGGTGCTGTCCCTCAGCTTTTCAGCTCAAGGCTAGTGCTCTACCACTTGAGCCACAGCGCCATTTCCAGTTTCGGAGTGGTTTATTGGAAATAAGAGTCTGACAGACTTTCCTGCCTGGGTTGGCTTTGAACTGCTACCCTCAGATTTCAGCTTCCTGAGTTTACAGGCGTGAGCCACCAGCACCAGGCGGACTTTCCTTATTTTTACAATATGAGTAATTAGTGTCATGTTTCCATACATATCTCATCTGCACTTCTAAAAAAAAAAGCTAACAGCATCTTTTAGTGACAGGGAAGCTAGTATTTTGATCTATAAAACAGCTGTTACCTTTGTGTCACTATTTTTAATTCTTCTGAGAACTAAGTTTAGATACAAAGCCCCAAAGCATTATTGTAGATTGTACACGTGTGCATTTTCAGTTACTTGACTGCAAGTTCTCAAAAGCTCATTTAATGTATTTATAGTTCTACATTATTTAACCATTCTAGGCAGATCACTGTCTACCAAATCCTTTCATTTCCCATGAACTAAAGGCACACTCTTCTGATACCACATATCCTAAGGCCTCATACATCAGCAAGCTTTCTCATGTTTCATCTACAGATAATAATATCCTGGTATGAGTTGATTCCTGACTCAGAAAAGCCAGTTCCTTTTAGAGTTTTAAAAAGGCTCAATTGACCTAAGCTTTCCTTGTCATCTTGCATGGAGGCTGACTGCTGACCTAAAGGCACACTCTCTGTCTCATCCTGATTGGCTGGTTGCTTCCCTCTGCCCCCTCTAATTTGCATGGTAACTAATGTAAAAGGTAGATGCTGTTGTTCAGCCACGGGAATAGCAAATGCAGAGGTGTTGGAAATACTGTCACAGTTGTCTGTGGAAGTCTCTGTCAGCTTTTTCCAGAAGAAGGTAACAGCAGGAGCCTTTTAGAGTGTAACTTTAATTACAGTGGCTGAGCACCCCAGCATAGACTGTGGATCTGTTTATGATACACCTGCCAAGAATAATTGGAATGCCTCAGGACTTGTGTCCCATAAGTGATGTCACCCCCTATAGGTGCCAGCCAGCAGTTCTTCCTTTCCTTCCTTGTCCCCCGTCTCCTAAGGACATTGCTGGTCTGGTTACTCAAAGAGAAGAACAACTTCAATGAAATGAGATAAACTTACCAGGCTTGGGTACAGCCAAATGCTTCCAATTTTCAAGATGGGATAGAGCAATCTAAGTAAAAATGAACTTGGTTGTTTCCTCTCCTTTTCCTAGTAAGGTTATTTGGAGGAGGTTTATACTTGATGACCTTCAAATGCCAGATAATGAAATCTGAGCAAAATAACCAGTAGATGACAAAACAAAGACTTCTCCAAGGCGATCTGATTGCCTAGTCTATACCAAAGATTGTTATATTTGTTTGTAAATCTAGGTTGTCCAAAGACTAATATAGTTTAGAGGTACAGAAGTATTAAAATCAAATAAAAGAAAGAAAGCAAATATTGCCTATTAATGTTTCCAATAAATCTGAAGGGTATTTAAAAAATACCTTTGACCTTCAGGTATTATATATGTTAGATGATAGTCATCAGGATTTTAATCCCCCATTTTGTTTGTTTTGTTTTTTGTTGTTTGTTTGTTGTGCCAGTACTGGGGCTTGAACTCATGGTCTTGGGCTCTCTCCATTTTTCTGCTTACAGGCAATGTTCTACTATTTGAGTCACACCTCCAGTACTAGCTTTTGCTGGCTAATTCATAATAAAACCCTCTTGGATTTGTCTTTCCAAACTGACTTTGATTTATTCTCTTAAAAATGTATATTTTCATTGTCTCTTAAGTAGTTTAAACCATGCAATCCTCAGATATCAGCTTCTTCAGTAGCTAAGATTATAGGCATGAGCCATGAAAATCCAGGCCCAATGTTCTTTCTGTTTGTTTTTATAAGTGTAACTCCTTAGGATGTAACTGATCACAAATTCTTTTTAAATACTTAGTGTTTGCCATCTTATAAACACTGTATAGATTCAGGACAATAATGTTAAAATTTACTTCGTATGTAGCTAATATTTGTGTAATACATAATGCCTATAAAATATTTCTAAGGTAGATTTTCAAAATGTGTCAAAATTTTACTCTAAGATTCTTTCTTAAGAAATAATTTTGTCTGCTTTAGGAGCTGAGTTATTGCAAGAGAATCATTCGTGGAAACAAATGCCTGTTTTCAGGCCACTGGGGGTCTAAATGCTGTTCTTCTCTTTGAAACTCTTTTTTTTTTTGGTCATGGGACTTGCACTATGGGTCTGGACGCTGTCCCTAAGCTCTTCAGCTCAAGGCTAGAGCTCTACCACTTGAGCCACAGCGCCACTTCCAGTTTTCTGAGTGGTTTATTGGAGATAAGAGTCTCACAGACTTTCCTGCCCAGGCTGGCTTTGAACCATGATCCTTAGATCTCAGCCTCCTGAGTAGCTAGGATTATAGGCGTGAGCCACCAGCACCCAGCTTGAAACTGTTAATTGTATATGTCAGTAGAGTTTTGGTGTCTCTTCTACCTTTTCCCTACTTAATTGAGTAAAGGGCTGTGAAGTCAACAAATTTCTTTGGTAACTCTAGTTAGTCTCTACTTCAAAGCATAAAATGAAATGGGTTGAGCCAATGGTTGATATAGCAAGGTTCTCTAGGCTGAGCAACCCTAATCCAAAATTTTGAAGTACAAAGGGCTCCAAAATGCAAAATATGGAAGTGGCGCTGTAGCTCAAGTGGTAGAGCGCTCGCCTTGAGCTGAAGAGTTGAAAGACAGCGCCCAGGCCCAGAGTTCAAGCCCCATGACCGGACCCAAAAATAAAAATAAAAACAAAATGCAAAATATTTTGAGCAGTGACATGATGCCACATGGAGAATAGTTCACATCTGGCCTTAAGTTTCTGTCCAATCATTTCCATCTTTCTAGTCAAAACAGGCACACTGAATGATAGTGTATAAAAGTACTTTTAGTCCATGTATTTAAGATGTATATGAGACAAATTAACTTTCTGTTTAGGCTTGGATCCCCTCCCCTGAGAGACCTCATCATTCATATGAAAATGTTCTAAAATTTAAAAAAAAAAAGCCAAAAGTCTGAAACACGTCTGGCCTGGAGAATTTTGGAGAAGGGATATTCATTCTGTAACATTAATTATCGGCCAGTTACAGAAAATCAAATGAAAAATAGTTATTATAACTTTCTTTTTTTCCCTCCTCATATGTTCTGATAACTCATGCACTCCAGGGAAGCAAGGAGATATTGGAATGGGTAACAGATGAATGATGGATGAATCACAAATTGGATTGTGTGTTGGTTTATTTAATTAGTTTATTAGAGTTCTCGGGAAACATCTAGGCACTGTGCAGAATTAATATATACAAGAATATTTAGCTGTCCAATTAGGAAAACATAAATTAGTCACATCATTTCTGTTGTAAAAACCATAACTGCCAAAAGGAATTAAACAAATGGAAGCCTAATAAAAATAAATGTTTTGCAATGCATTTACAATGCCCTGTACCCAAAGTCAGTGAGCCATCAAGGAAGTATCCTAAGTTTCTGAAACAGGCTACTTTCTTCTAGGTAGCTTGTTCCTATTTGAAATAGTGAGTTCACCTATGTATTTCAAAGATTCACTGAGAAACTTTGACCTTATTGACTTATTGACTCTTAGGGATATTGCTGGCACAGTTTATTGATGTATTGATTTGTTGATTGATGGTGTGAGGAGATCTTTTCAGTCAGAAGATTAGAGGGATTTCTAAAATCTTTTTGATATCTAAAAATGTAGGATAGATATATGAGAAAATTTTGAAGCTAATTGTTTCTGATATGCTTGTATTTATAAGAGGTTGATAATCTCTTTAGTTTCTGTCTATCTTAAACGATGGCAAACCATGTAGTCTCTGCAGTTCAAGGAAAAGTTAACACAGTTGAATGCATCTATGGCAAATGCTATGGTCTCTGATAGGTGCTTTTCTCCTTCAGTGAACAAAGTCTTTCTTTCCATTCTCTTCACTTTTACCAAGAAATCACAGCCACAAGTAATCATGGAATATAGAATAACAACAAAACAAGATAATGATTGCCTAACCTATACAATGAGTCCTACTTTGAAACTATTGTTCCAATATGTTTGTGATTGTTTTGAAGAATATTAAAAATGACATGACTATCCCTTCAGATGAAGAGACAGTAGATTTGAATGCCGTCTTTGTTTCCAATTATCTCTGAAGCTTGAATAATGGTTTATGAGCTCTCATTTGCAATTCTAGGATCATATGATTTCAGAGCCCTGGAAATATCTGTCACTGGTCATACCACCTGGTAGATAGAATGTGAGCTTAAAGCAGAACAGGTGCTACCCATTCAGGATTAGATGAACTCCCTGCATGATTCTGGCATAGGAAAAAAGGGAAGTCAGTGAATTAAATGGAAATATTATCAGGCATTCAGGACCCATTGGTGGAACATGTGGCAGTGTTTGTGTGTGTGTATGTGTGTGTGTGTGTGTGTGTGCCTGCACACACATTAGAGTGGATGCAACTGGCTATTCTAAGCATCCATTGACAATATTAGGGACAAAATTTAGTCATGTGGACAGCTTGTGAAGAGCTCTCATTGACTGAATGCCTATTTGTTCCATATACCTGAAAATCACCCTTGGGTGTCTCTCGTTTACCTACACATACAGCGATTTCTTTGCCTATCATTTCTTTTTGTACCTCACACCTTTCCTGTGGGATTGTTGAGATACAATAATCTCCTTTTGTCTGTTGACATACTTCTGGTCAACATTGTCCTGGCTCAATAGTGTAATCTGGATGGAGCTCCTGATGGGAAGTTATTTTCATTCTTCACTTGGCAATTATAAGCTCATTACTGCAGTCTCTCCTGGCAGCTGTGGGAGGAAAGAAAGTTGTTCCCAGTCTCGTGACTTCCCTGATCTTTTTTGGGTAATTTTTCTTAAAAATCACTTTTTAGGGGCTGAGAATGTGGCTTAATGGTAGAGTGCTTGCCTAGCATGCATGAAGCCCTGGGTTCGATTCCTCAGTACCACATCCACAGAAAAAGCCACAAGTGGTGCTGTGGTTCAAGTGGTAGAGTGCTAGCCTTGAGAAAAAGAAGCTCAGGGACAGTGCCCAGGCCTTGAGTTCAAGCCCCATGACTGGCAAAAAACAAAAAATTAAAAATCACTTTTTATTTCATCAATAGTTGAAAAAATACTCAGCCACAGAGGGGGAAAAATCGTTCTATTCCTCATTTTCATTTCATTTTTCTCTTTTTAAACTCAAACTAGATGTACATTATATTTTCTTCCATCTCCTGTGTACCTTTTCTTCTTTTCTGTATCTTTGTCAGTGCTACATCTTGAGTAGTTTTTCCATGTAATTATAATTGCATTATATGTTATATATAAATATACATTTACATTATAATTTTTATATTCATATACTTATATGTATATATAAATTCTTAAAATGTATGTTATATATTAATCATATATTAATGTATTATAACATATTTAGTATTTACATATTTATATATACATGTATGTAAATTTCCATTATAGATAAATATATAATTACATCTCCATTTTCTCTAGGTGTATTCAACCTAGCTAAATGGCCAGTTACCATCTTGAAAAAGTTTATCATTTTACATATGTTATTATTATCTCTAGAATCTTAACTTTTTATTCATCTGTTGTTCACTTTATATGGCTCATAGTCTTTGTATGAGTTCTGGATTATCTCATTTGTTTAATCTTGTAATCACTCCTCTTATTCCTGTATCTATTAATTCCAATCTGTGATGTCTTTAGGCATTTTAGATTCTACTTTCTTGTCATTTCTAAATTGAGAATTTCTTTGAGTTTTCAAATTCATAACTGGTTTAATGACCATTTAAATGTCAAATTCTAGAAAATGTCTTCTGAAGTTATTTGCTCATTAAATATTAGATTGTTAGGTATGTACTTAAAAGGAAGTTTAGTACTTCTAGATATTTCACAGTGAGAGGATTTATTAGAGGATTCAGTGCATCTGATTTTCAGATACAGGTGTGTTAGTATAATCTATGAAAGCAGTAAAGTACATGTTAAAGAACATTTTCATGTGTAATGAAAAGACCTGAATTCAGATCCTGTTTCTACCATTTGTAGTTACGTTTGAAATCCTCATATGTAAATGGAACTAATTCTATCAAACCTAATTCTTATTGTTGTTGCAATACTGAAATGATAATCTGTTTGATTAGCACTTAATAAGGGCACATTAAACATTGCAATTTGTTAATCATTAATGAATCGTAAATAACAAAGGTCTTTCAGATGGTATTGAAAATAAAATAGAAAAATATTTTTCCTCTTTACACTAATTTTGGTCACCATGTAATAATCGTATGTATTTATGAGGTATATATTTATGGAATCTAACAATCCAATAGATACATAAAATAATTGAATGTCTTCCTCTTTTACCAGGAGTAAAATACCTTGAGAATGTTATGTTTTCCTAAAGAAAATTTTATTGAGCACTGTTGTATGTATTAACTTGTTTTATAGGGTAGGTGCCAAAGAGAGAGGAGCATATAACAGATAGGTGAAGATCATAAAGTCAGTTAGTGATCAAAATGAGACTTGAAACCAGCCAGGCATACTTGTAGATATATATCCATTTTTACTAACTTCGAAAATCCATTTGGGGGGCTTGAACTCAAGACCTGTGTGCTGTCCCTGGGCTTCTTTGCTCAAAGTTGGTACTTTGCTACTTGAGCTGTCTTTTTTGTTTTCTTTTTTTTGGTAGTTAGTTGGAGATGAGAGTCACATACATTCCTGCCTAGTCTGGCTTTGAACCACAATCCTCAGATCTCAGACTCCTGAGTATCTAGGATTTCAGACATGAGCCACAGGCTCCAGGCAAACATCAAGAATCTCTTAAATCTAATTCCTCATTTTATGTAATTCTCCCTCAGTAACTACATTTTTCACAAGTCTAATTCTATTATATGAGACGATTTTCTCTCTGGATTTATTCAACACTGTCATCATCAGCAATTGAAGGCTATTTAAATTTAAATTAATTTAAGTGAAGAATATTAAAAATTAAGTTTCTTAGTTTGATCAGTCATATTATAAATGCTTGCTAGCTACTAGACTTTTATGAAATGGAACACAGAGAGAACATTCACATAATTGAGGAAAGTTCTAGCGGGTCAAACTACTCTAGATATTTCTATTTTGTAAATCATGGGAACTATTTCTCAGATATTATCACAGGTTTTGTTTTCTTCTCCATTGCTCTTCAAAAATCATATCAGATATTTTTCCCCTCATTACAACTACAGCAATGGTTTGGAGCTGGGGAAAAGACTCCAATTTGGTTGGCATTTGTCCTTTGATTGCCCTCTGCTTTGGGTGAGTGAATGGGAGCTGTTTTCCTGTTCTAACCAGGAGTTTGGCATCCATCCCCCCTTGGGCATAATACAACATTTCAAGTCACAAAGACTCAATGCCTCAAAATATGTATCAACACAGTCCAAATGAAAGTTCTTGCATATCATATTTTCCTACGCATGAGATCTGCATAGCCATTTATTTCTATTAGGTAAACTCTGGTATTCACAAAATTTTACTAAATCTTGTATGCTGCACACTTTTCTTGTATATAAAGATTTGAACAATATACATTTATCTCAATTTTTAAAAAACTAACAACTTGATTAGCAGGGGAAGGCAGTATTAATAAAAATTCTAGTGCTTGATTGTAGTCCTTTTTACCTACTCTTCTTAATAGCATGATTCTAGCCAAAAAAAAAAAATCACATTACAGAAAGTATGTTGCAATATCAATGACAAGATGGGACAAGAGATTTCTCTGACTCTTAAATTAATGACTCATTAGAGCTTTGATATGTTTTTATTTTCAGGGACTTCATGGCTTGATTTCAAGTGACTCACTAGTTAATAACTTAAGAAAACATTGCCAGGACCAGCAGCGGGTAGGAAAGCTTAAAGGGTAATTGGTTAATTGCTGACAATGAAGTGTGAACTAAAATTCCTGAAATAAAATTCCTGAAATCCCATCCTGGAGAGACTTCCATATGGGCAGATTTACCTCTGGGAGCTCGACCAGGTTCTCAGGGTGAAGATATGGGAAAATTCCTTGTGAATCCATGCAGAAACGAGAAAGGAAAGCCTATTTTGATATCCATGTGTTCCTTCATAGAAGCTTGCCCTTCTAGAAAACCAGAGATGAGCTGATACAGGAAAAGAGGTGATGCCTAAATTCGGCCCTTCCCCAATTCTGTGTAAGGAGAATTTATGAAGATCACAGTCTGAGAGAAGATGTTCACTAAAGCCTGAGAGCCAATCCTGACATTATGCCACACACCTCCTCCCCTACCATTGACTACTGGAGGGCTTTAGGTCACAGTTTAGCCAAAGCCTCATGTTCTAATTATGGATAAAAATTTCAAGGAATATGAAAGAATGTCGGGAGCCAAAAGTTGAGTCTCTCAACATAATAGGCTTGACTATCTCACTGGAACATCTTGAGGCTGAGTTTACAGAATCCCACCCTCATCCTGCCCTAAGTAAACATCCTGCAACTGCTAACGACCACCCTTTCCCCCTGCCCTAAGTAAACATCCTGCAACTGCTATGGCCAATGAAAAAGCTTCCTTAACGGCCAATGAAAAAAAGCTTCCTTATTCCAAGCATATAAATACCCCTGTGTGAAAAATAAAAATTTGCAGCTTGATCAGAACCCTTGTCTTGCTGTCATTCTTCCTGTCTCTTGTCCCTTCATTCCTTCTAGTTTAGGTTCACTGCCCTCGTTGACGTCCTGCAGGTCGGGACAAAAGAAAACCAAGTACTGTGTGCACAAAAATTCTGTGTTTGGTGTCACCCCTGACAGTCTTTTTTCTTCTTGGACTTTTAGTTTGGGAATGTTTATTTGTTTGTTTGTTTATGTGTGATCCCTAGGTTTGAACTCAGGGTATGGGGGCTCTCCCTGAACTTTTTCACTCAAGGCTAGCTCTCTGCAACGTGAGCCGTAGCTCCACTTACAGCTTTTTGGTGGTTAATTTGAGATATGAGTTTCACAGACTTTCCTTGCCCCAGCCGACTTCGAACCATGATCATCAATCAGATCTCAGCTTCCTGAAGCTAGGAGTATAGTTGTGAGCCACCAGCACCCAGCTGGTTAGTTTGGGAAATGTCTGTGAACTCATCTTAGGCACACTAATGAGCCCATCAAATGCTCTTCGTCACCTCCATTGCTTTGGTTTTTTTTATTTCAAATATGACTTTTATTTTACTATTTATTTTGTTTGTTTTGCCTGTCAGTGCTTGAACTCAGGGCCTGGGCACTATCCCTGATCCACTTTGTGCTCAAGGCTAGTGTTCTACTCTTGAGCCACAGCACCTCTTCCAGTTTTTTCTGAGTAGTTTATTGGAGTTAAGAGTCTTTTCTTCCTGGGCTGGCTTTGAACCATGATCCCCAAATCTCAGCCTTCTGAGTAGCTAAGATTATAGGCATGAGCCACTGGTACCCAGCTCAAATTTGACTTTTAAAGAACATTTTCATTTTATACTGGATTTACCAGTCTCCTTTTATATATTGCTTACGTTTTCATTAGTGTGTTTAAGATGTTGATAATAGTTATGTTAAATTACTGGTCTGATAATTTCCAAATCTCTGCAGAGATGTAATATATTAACTGAAAGGAATTTAAATAAAAGGCCTTTATTGTTCAACATATATTTAGGGAGAAGGACTAGAAATTAGGCTATGCTTATTGTTTGATAAACGTATCTGCAATAGAGGCTACAATTTCTCCAGTGCCTTTGTTTTTGTTTCCCCTATCTATTGTCTTTGAGTTTCCCCATAGTTACCTAAAAAAATTGGAGATTTGTGATTCTTTCAGTTGCAGTACATTGCCATTTCCCAGGAGTCCTGTGATTTGGTGGTAAGGCATTGGGGAGATGTTATGATCTTAAAACGAAGTCAACAACAGAAGAATATCTAAAATCCCCAAATACCTGGAGACTAAGCAACACTCAAATGACACAAGATTCAAAGTAAAAGTCTGAAAAGAAATGTAAAAAATATTTATACTAAATAAATATTAAAATTTTCACTACTCAGAATTGGTAGGATTCAGCAAAGTAATTCTTGCAGATTAATATTGCTGAATACGTATAAGTATGTATAAGCTGAATAAGTAATTAAAACCAAGAATCTAAGATTCCCTCTTTGCAAAAGAGAAGAATTTGCAAAACAGAATAGAAACTAATGTAAACAGGAGAGGAAACAATAACTCTAAAAATCAGAGAAGAAATCAGGGAAGTTAAAACCAGGAATCTTTAAAGAAAGTCAGTGAAATCAAGAGCTGGTTCCTTGAAAATACAATATGTATCTATCTATGCATGCATGCACTTATTTTTGATGACTTTTCTGAGGCTTGAACTCAGTACTTGGACACTATTCCTGAGTTTCTTTTGCTCAGGGTTAGCACTGTACCATTTGAGCCACAGCTCCATATTCTTATATTTTGGTAGTTTAGTGGAGATAAGAGTTTCACAGACTTTTCTGATCTGATTGGCTTCAAATCATGATCCTCAGATCTCAGTCTCCTGAGTACCTAGGATTACAGGCATGAGTCACTGGCACCCAGCTCAATATATATTATAAAACCTAAGTAGGCTACCCAGGAGAAAAGAGTAATGACAGAGTACTCAAAGTAAAGTTGAAATATAGGTCATCACTATTGATACTGTTGATAGAAAAAGACTTTAAAGAAATAGTATGAAAAACTTCACATTCACAAATCTAGATGATATTGGGTTTTGCTTTAGATTATCATTCACAATGCATGATCCACACCAAAAAGTGACAGGCTGGACTTCATTAAAATTTAAAATTTTTGCTCTGTGAAAAACATTGTAAATAGAATGAAAATGTATGCCACAGACTGAGAGAAAATATTTGCAAAACAAGTGCTTTTTGAAAGACTTGTATCCAGCATACAAAAAGAGCCCTTAAAACTCAATAATAAGGAAACAAGCCACCCAACTGAAAAAAAAAAACCCGAATTGGCAACTCACCAAAAAACCAAAGACAATAATCATTTGTAAATACAAGCAATATTGTATGTCAATACTGCAAATGACCATAACACTGCACACATAGAATAAATTCAAAATGTAACTTCTTTTGCAAAAAAAATTAATCATCCTGAATAAGTTGCCATAATGCAATGTTAAAACTTAAGATACAATGACCAGTTCATAACATTTTGGGAGCTTCAAGCTCATATCATTCTGATGTACTAGAATCCTAGTTGCTAGAAAGAATTCAGAGTAGATTTGAAAGATATCTTATTGACAACTGAAAGAGAATGAGGACTAACACTATCTCAGACATTATTTTCTGTATCATCCTACCCTTAAATCTATCTGGAACATGACTTATCACTCAACTAATTGTGTTTTGAAGATTTCTGTCACAGTTTAGTGAAAAACTGAAATTTGTAAAATGTATACCTCTCATGAACTGATAGTAAGGCTGAGAAAAAATGGAATTAAAAAGCAAATCCATTATTAATTTGCAAGAAGGTGATGGCCAGCCACTAATGATGTACTGAATTGTCTGTACATCCCAAAAGATAACCTGTTCACTTCTGAAAATAGAAAAAATATTCACACACAGCTGTCAACATCAACAAAACTATGCTCGCTACATCACAAAGAGAAAGATGGGGAAAGCTAAAACAAAAGCAGAGTTCAGTCCATTCCCCACACAGGTTGGAAAGTGACCCTTTGAGAAGCAGCAGGAAAAAGAATGCCTGAGCTAGTGGGCAGAAAAAATGTTTAGTTTAGATATCATAGTTGAAACTGAAAGATGGGGCAAGTTCCAAACTGCATTTGGTTTGGCTGTGAAATATGTGGTATTGGTACTTACCTCTGGGTAAAGGACACCCTAAATACTGGAGAAACACTTGGGAGCAAGAAAAAACATTCTAAATCTATGGTCAATATATATTAGAATGGCAAAAAGTTCACCAGAAATGGAATTTGAGGTATATATATATATATATATATATATATATATATATATATATATATATGCATATATACAAATAATATATGTGTATATATACATTATATATACATATATGTGTGTGTGTGTGTGTGTTGTTAAGTGGATCTATGCACCACCAAATGCTGTTTAAGGACATAAAACCCCTATTTTCTGACAAACATAAACAAATCCATGCCCATGCTTGGATCATTTCTGATAAAGCCAAGGTAACTAAAAGTAGCATGGAAAGATCATTAGTGAACTGTCAAAAAATATAGCTATTGTCTTTATCACATCCTGATTCACCACATACATCCTTAGCAAGTCACTTGCTTTTTCTGTCAATATAGTCATTCTTGAAAGTAGAAATAATTATACATACTGTAATAATCAAATAAAATAATGAATGGAACATAAGTTATTGGTAAGTAACACCACCAAGACTTGGCAATAAATAAAGCAACTTTCACTTCTGTTGAGGGACATTATAGAGATAGATTTTAGTATGAGTAATTACTTTTTGTCTGTTTCTTTTGTCTTGTGCAGTACTGGGGATTAAACTTAGGGCTTTGTACATAGAAGCAAGTGTTCTACAATTGAGCTACACTCCCACTCATTTTTACTTCTGCTTGTTGAGACAGCGTCTATGAAGTCACCCAGGTTCAAGCAGTTTTGAACTCTTGAGCAACTTAGATTACAGGACTATACCACCATGTCCATCTTGGTATTAGTTAGTTACATTAAAGAAAACAGTTGCGGGGGAGAAGAATAACAAAGAGTAAGCATAATGTAAACCATAGATTTCAGTAGATAATCATGTGTCAGTGTTGGTATATCCATTGGAGCAATGTATTGCTTGAACTGCAAGATATTAAAATGTAGGAAAACTGTATGGGGAATGGATAAGAAGCATGTGAAAGTGCTGCACTCTGCCCCATTTATCTGTCAGCCTAAAGCTCTCCAAAAACTGCAGTGGCTTTAACAATGTAAGTCACAATGGTTTAAAACAGAATGGGAATGAAAGAGGTAGGGGCAAGAAGAACGAATGAATGAAAGAAAGAAAGAAGAAAGAGAGAAAGAAAGAAAGAGAGGAAGGAAGGAAGAAAGAAAGAGAAAGAGAGAGAGGAAGGAAGGAAGGAAGGAATGAAGGAAGGAAGGAAGAAAGAAAGAGAAAGAAAGGTAGGAAGGAAGGAAGGAAGAAAGAAAGAAAGAAAGAGAAAGAAAAAAAGAGAAAGAGAGAGGAAGGAAGGAAGGAAGAAAGAAAGAAAGAGAAAGAGAGAGGAAGGAAAGAAAGAAAAGAAAGGAAAGGAAGGAAGGAAAGAAAAGAAAAGAAGGAAGGAAGGAAGAAAGAAAGAAAGAAAGAAAGAGAGAGAGAAAGAAAGAGAGAAAGGAAGAAAGAAAGTAGGTGTGCAGTTAGGTAAAGAGAAATTGAAATGGTAACTAATGGGGCAAATAAGACAAAAAGAAGGGAGAAAGCCAGAGACCGTAGAGGGCAAATGCAGAAAAGACTAAATCAGAGAGAACAGGAGAGAGGAAGAGCTCAAGACAGGTACAGACAGGTCCAACTGGAAGTCACACTTAAGGTAGGGTATGAGTTGGTGAGTAGGGTAACAGCATTATTAGTCCAGGGCCCCATTTTATGCACTATAAAGCAGAGTGCTTCACCTTTGCTATTGTGGCCTGGGAGGTATTAAAGGACTCTCCATGGGACTCACAAAGTTACTGTTTCCCTGGGTGTTTAAATACTCTTTTCCTATATTCACTTTCACAATAGCTCTTTCTCAAGTCTAGAAAAGAATGTTCCTGTCACCATCTTGAATCTTCCAATGATGTGTTTCCTTGAATGTTAAAAAATAAGTGAGAGTATGCATTTTATATTCTCATATATCAATTAAAAAATAAATGTAATTATATTTTAAAACAGGATGTCAAAATAACATTGAAGACATTATTTTTAAGTATTACTTGAGAAGAAATCTTGCAATATAATTTGGACTGGGCTCAGACACTCTATCTAGCTTAGAATGGCTTTGAACTTGTGACTCTCCTTGCCTCACATGATGCCTCCCACATGATGGTGTTACTGGAATGTACCATCAGGCCAAGTGGATATTTTAGTTATAATAATCAGTCAAGTCATTATCAGTCCACAACCTTTCCTGTATCTCTTTGTTTAGAGATGGTTCTAGAAAGGTTATTTCGGACAAGGCTCCAAAAGAACAGATAGATAAAATGAGATTGGGAAAATTCATGGGACTGATTTCTGATTAACCAACACCAAAAAGCTGGGAGTGGAGTGACAGAATACTAGCCATGAGCAAAAAAGCTCAGGGACAGCATCCAGGCCCTGAGTTCTAGCCCCAGGACTGGCATTTAAAAAAGTTTATTAGGGGCTGGGAAGGTGGCTCAGTGGTAGAGCGCTTGCCTTGCATGCCTGAGGCCCTGGGTTCGATTCCTCAGCACCACATCAGCAAAAAGAAAAAGAAGCTGGGAGTGGTGCTGTGGCTCAAGTGGTAGAGCGCTAGCCTTGAGCTGAAGAGCTGAGGGACAGCGCCCAGGCCCAGAGTTCAGACCTCACAACCGGACCCCCCCCCAAAAAAGTTTATTAACAGCAATGAAATGATCAAGAGTGAAGGACAATCTACAGAAAGGTATAAAATGTTTGCAAACTATACTTCTTACAAGTGGTGGATATCTAGAACATAAAAAAAAAGAACTTTATAAACTCAGTCACTAAATAACAAATAACCTGACTTCTCTTTGTTGCTTTGTATGTCCCTCCCCCACAGTATAACCCCTGCTTTCACTATATTTGATGTCAGTATAACTTGTGGAGGAGATGGGGAAAAACCAGCTGTTTAAGGATACAGGTGGACCTGTTGCAACAATGAGAAGTACAAGTTGTCATGTCCAAAACGAGCTTTACAACGTCGGTGCGGGGGGGGGGGGGAGGGGGGAAGGAGAAGGATTGGGATGGGGGGGAGGGGGGAGGCTGGAAAGGGATGTGAAGGGTAAACAAAGGAGGAGGCTGCAATGCTTGGTAAGAAATATACGCATTATCCTGCCCATGCAATTGTAACCCCTCTGTACAGTATGTTCACAAATAAAACAAAATTAAATTTAAATTTAAAATGGGTTATTTTGTCCCATAAACAGAATAATAAGATAATTCAATATTTCCTTTAGTGTGATTGATTAATATTTTAGTATTAGTAACAGAAAACTTTCTCTCATTGCAGATGAATTCATCTGTAATATCTGGTTGAACTATTCAGAATAGTTGGATATTATCAATTGCTATTAGGTTTCTTTCATAGATGAGCCATATTATTTGGAAGAATTTCCCATGATGACTTTCTCTGTTTTTCCCCACATTATTCATAATTTTTCCCAGAACAAGTTCTATCACATCAGCCGAGTTTCTATTGTGATGAAAGACATTTATATCAGTACATACATGGTTAAAGAATCACAAGTAGTCAGGAATTGTGTAAAAATGTCCCCATTAAATTCAAAAAGTAACTCACCTATCCTTTAGGCCTTTTGAGCAGAAAGAGAACTCTAGAGGGAAGGAAGTCAAATGAAGACAGCCATTGCAATAAAACAAACATACTTCAGTAGACATTATTATATATGATGACAGTAACACCATACGGAGTGGACCTTTCCCATGCCTGGCCTTGCAAAGACTGCGTAAATGAAGGCTCCTAATGTTTGATCTTGCTGATCATCATAGGCTAAACATCCCATGAGATGCCTCTTGCCTGAAGTATCATAGGTAAGAAACAATGGGTTCTGACATCAACTTGTTGGTCACATGTTTAAATAAAAAGGATTCTTATTTGTTGTGCCAGTTTTAGGGCTTGAACTCAGGACCCTATTGCTGGCCCTGAGCTTCTGTGCTCAAGGCTAGCATTCTACCACTTTAGCCACAGCTCCACTTCTGACTTTTTGGTGGTTAATTAAAGATAAAGGTCTCACAGACTTTTATCTGCCCAGGCTGGCTTTGAATCACAAACCTCAGATCTCAGCCTTTTGAGTAAGTAGCTAGGATTACAGACATGGACTATAGCTGCCCAACTAAATATAAGTAAGTTTTGAAAGTTATTTTCAATTCCCTTTTCTAGCTCTTGGTATTTGCAAAAAGAGAAAAAAAATCTTTGCATATGTGAAGTAGTCTGATAGTCCAGCAAGATTAAGTCCTTTAAAAGTTTCTAAAAAATCATTTCTGGAAGTAGTAACACTTTCTAGGTACATTGAATAAAGCCCCTGGAAAAAAATCTTACATAATTTATTTAGAAACTATGTGTTATTCAAAAAGGAATTTTAAGCCTACTATCAAATCAGATAAAAAATTTGCCATAGGAAAAAATTTTAAAAGCTATACATGTGGGTGCTAGTGACTCATGCCCATTATCTTAACTAAACAGGAAAACGAGATCTGAGGATCACTGGCCATTCACAGCCATGAAGAAAAGTCCATGAAGTTCTTATCCAATTAGTGGCCAAAACAGCTGGAAGGGGGCTCAGCCTTGAGCAAACAAACAAACAAACAAAAACCCCAACACAGACAGTCCAGGCCCTGAGTTCAAGTCCCAGGACCGGGATAAAAAAAAGAAAATTATGCAAAATTGCATTATGCAAAAATGCTATAAGAACTTTACAAAACTGCACTATTAAAAACAATTTCATAGTACAGTTACTCTCAAGTCAGCACTTATTTTTATTATAAAATGTTTAATATTTACTACTTTGTTACCAAAAAGTACAGTTATATAACTGTACAGTGCATAACCAAGTAATGATCTATAGGTTTTCATTTATTTGTTTCCTTATTTTATAAAGAAAAAAAAGCTTCTTGCTTCCATTTTCTGGAGTTCATTTTGATAAATACGGTTTTTGATGATCAGAGGCTTGTGCCTTTGTATTCCTCTCCTAAGAGTATCCTCCTTTGGTTGCTCTGTGTACAAATGACTAGAGTAGTGTAATTAATAGGTTTTTAAATTAAGTGTTAGAAAACTAAAATTATGATGCTTCAATACATTGATTTGGTTATTTCTAGGCTTTCAACAAGTGTAATTTTATTCCTATGTGTTAACCATACATGCTAAGAAAGATAATACTAAAGATGCAGCATATCTTGCTTCATAACTAAACTATACTCTTAACTAGATGATATATTTGCAACATGTTGCAGAATAAGAAAACATTTTCTTAGTTTTATAAATTTGTACTAAAATGGATAGACAAATTATGCAAGATATTTTAAATTATATGACTTCGTTTCTTGGTATGAATATTAAGACATTTAGTTGAATTGAAAACTGAACTCAGACTTTTTCTGAAGGTTAGATTGGGTTGGTTACTCATTCAAAAGGACTACTTATTAAATTGTATCTCAATATTTTTCATAAGTGGAATATTTGCTAGCTGCAGCACCAATAGTTCGGTAAAAAATTATTTAAGCATATGACTAAATAAAACCACTTAATCAAAAATACTACTGTAGGTAACTTCTGTTGAAACAATCGGTGTTAGGATTTGTTCCTAGTTCTTTTAAAATTTATCTCCCTATGCAGTGTATCCAAATATGCATAATTTATCAACATTGGATGCATCTTATTGAAGTCTTTTGGCTTACTTGCTAATATTGGAAGAGTTTATTGATAAATCAGGCCGTTTCTAATAGTTTTCTTTCAAAATATTCAAAGGAGGAACCTACTGAAGTTGCAAGGCCATACATCATTAAAATTTTTTGATGATTCTTTTCTATGTGATACTTAGCACATAATTCAAGAACTTGAAAAATCAAAGGACATCGAGTTATAGATTAAGTTCCATCTACGTTTTCATATGATCAAGTTCTCTCAGGCTTTATATCACTAAACAACATTTTAAATATAATTCCTCTTCTGCCCCATTTCGTCCTAGCAGGAAATAACATTCATCCATAAATACATGCAGTACTTGAAATACAAATATAGCCCTCATCATTGCTTTGATATTCACTTTTGTTAAGCTTTATTCTTTGTTTAAATCACTTTCCAAGTCTGTAACATACTTATTATATTGTGTCATATTAATGTGTTCCTAATCATTTCAATTAACTCAGAAAAAGTATTTGTAGCACTGAGAAACTTTTGGTCAGATAGATTTCAACAACCATAAAATTTAAATGTATGCATATGTTTTTATTTAGAAATATATCTTATAAAACCAACAAAAGGCACAAGAAGAAAAAACTATGTTGCATGAGAATAAAATTATAGAGAAAGTGACGTAGTTGTAAATTTTTCTAAAGAAAGATTCCATGGACTAGTTTCTAAAGTTCAAAGTGTAAGTAGCAAATTATTTTGCCATTGAGAGTTCATTGGGTATATTTACTTATTTCGTTTTGTTTTTGTAGTAGGAGTTTTCAAAATCTTAACAGATTTTTAAGCAGATTTGCTAACTTTCTGTACAATGTTGGTTATCTGATCTCTAGAACATACTTGCCTTGCATAAACAAACCTACCTCTCTATTCATTGAGCAGCTATTTTTCCTTTTCTTTCCTTCCACCCTCATTAAATACCATTTGATGCTCTGTCTTTTGATTCTGTGGTTATTTTTTTGACTATTCATGTAAGTGGGATCATATAATATTTGTCTTTCCATAACTGGTCTCTAAGGATTATGTCATCATGGTTCATCCATCCATTGCGTCATATACTTCTCAGCTTTCATTCTCTTTTACAGCAGAATAATATTTCATTGTGTAACTATGTCAAATTTTCTTCATCCTTTTTTCTTTTTATGCATCACATCTTCTATAAATGGCGCTACAAGGAATGAAGAAGTGGTAATACTTCAGTCATCCATTTTTTGATAAAATCTAGAAGTGAAATTGGTAAATCATTTCATAGCTTTATTTTTAGTGATTAAAGTAGCTTCCATGATTTTTGAATAGAATCAGTTTACCTTCCTATCATCAGTGCATAGGATTCTACAATTATTCTACATAGTGTTATCTTTTGTTTTTTGCTTTCAGTTTTGGTTATATTAGACATCTTAACAGATGTGAGGAAACATCTCATCTTGGGTTTTGATTTGCCTTTTTCCTGATGACTAATATCTTTTCATGTACCTGTCATTGGATTATATTTAAAAAGATGTTATATAATTTCATTTTCAAATGAATATTTATAAAACATCCAAATTTCCATCATATTAAATTTATTTTAAACACTTCTATATGAATATTTATAATGATGCGCAAGCTAAAAATAGGTTTCAAAATGAGTTGCAGAATACAAAAGAAAAATATTTGTATAATACTTGGTAAGGCTATAAAAACCTAATATTAATGCTAGAACTTTGAGACAATTATAATTAAAAGAATATGTGATATATCATATATATCATATATATGATGTATACATATGATATATATGATATATCATATATATGTTATATGTCATATATCATATCTGTATATCATATATATAATATGTATCTGTCTTTGGGAGTGTGTAGGGGCACAGAAATTGAGGGACAAAGGGTGAACAAATGCAGCAGTGCTACTCACTAGACACTATGTTGAAAATGAACCATATGACTTGTGGGTGGGATGGGAGAGAAAATCACAGAGAGTGAGGCAGGGGTGACATTATCCAAAAAGAAATGTAGTCATTACCTGATGTATAACTGTAACCCCTCTGTACATCACCTGCATAACGACATTTAAAAAATGTGCCCCTCCTCTCAATGGTCAATGAAACATTTACCAGCAGATGTTTTGGGGGAGTCTTACTGGAACACAGCTACTATATCCATGTGTTTATATGTTGTGCACCATGACCTTAACACTGTAAGGACAGAGGGGAACTCTTGCCTGGAGACTTCCTGACCCACACTGACTATAATGTTTAGTATGTCTTTTGCTGAAGACATTAGTCCATCCCATCCTCCACTCAATTTCCTTGACTTTCAGTTTCATTGGTACAGAAGTATAAGGTCTTTGACTGTTTCTTTAAGTACCAATTTCTCATTTACTAAGTCATATATACATATATATATATAGAGAGAGAGAAGTTAATCTTATACTAGCAAATAAGCAGATACATTCACATGTATACACTATACACATGTACACACACAGACAGACACACAAGCACTTCCCTGTCTGTACAATGCTTCGATATTAAGTAGTGTAATTCCTTCCATTTTTTCCACATTATATAATATTCTGCAGTTTGTGGCTCTTTCAATTTTCATATACATATTTATATATATATAATCAAATAGTCAATAACCATTATAAATTATGCTGGGATTTTTACTATAATTGCATTAAAATATAGTCATATTGGGGAGGAATTGATCTTGTAATAATATTGAGTCAACAATCTATGAATACACCTTGTCTTTCCATTTACTAAGGTCTAGAGGCTATAAAGACAAGTAGAACACATTGTTGCCCTTGATGAATTCATAATCTCAGACTTCTTGACGTCTGTGTGCCTTGAACTTTGTGTGAAACTATAGGAAGAAGAACCATATGATTTGAGGCAGAAGGTCTAGTATGTAGACATGATCTGGAACCGCTGAATTCAAATCTTACTCTGAATCTTGGATGAACTCATAAGACTTCATACAAAGCCTGCGTGTGATTCTTCCCTTCATAGAAGTCAGAGATTCCTTCATTGTAAAGCTTATATAAATAATTTATGCATTTCCTTTTCCGTAGTTCCTTGCTCCCTTCTAACTGTTCTACAGCTGGGGTGAATTTAACTGACCACTCTTCCAGCACAACCATCCTCTTTTCTGGATCTAATATGCTATTAAAGCCTGTCACTACATCTGGTTCCTATTTTTTAATCACCATATAATTCTATGCTACAAAGTTTGTTTAATTTTAGTACATTCCTTGTGTTTATTCAAAACGCTCCTTTTTTTCCTTATACATTCTTGACTATACTAGGAATATTTGTATCTTTTTCCTTCTTGTTGTTTGTAGGTCTTGAACTCAGGGCCTGGGCACTGTCCTTGAGCCTCTTTGTATTCAAGGCTATTGCTCTAACACTTGAGCCACAGGACCACCTCCAGGTTTTGGGTGGTTAATTGGAGATAAGAGCCTCATGGCTTAAACAGTGATCCTCAAGGTTCAGCCTCCTAAGATTACAGGCATGAGCCACCAGTGCCTGGCTCACACGTGTATATTAAAATGGACTTATTAAGAGGGAAGGGTTTAAGGAACTGTGATGGAGAGAGCGAGATTGTTTGGGATGCATTATATACATGTGTGAAAACACCACCATGACACTCCTGGGTAGTAATTAAAAAAAAACACAACAAAGTGGATTCTTTATTACCTGTGAGTCAGTTTTCACTGTCTATGTTTCCTCTTGCTTTTTAAAAAAATTAGTCATTGTTTCTGTCTCTTTGTGTCATTTGTAATTTATTGTATTTTGCAAGATGAATCCAAAGGTGGTCCATTCTGGAGTAATAGTGAGTATTATTTTTGGCTTTCTAGTCACAAATTTGCATGTGAATAATAAACTAGCCATATTTACATTGTTTGTCTTACTTTCCTCAACTGTTTTCTTTAGTAGACTTTTGACATAATACAGATATAATCTATATTGACAGTCAAGTAATTGTCCATGAATAATTAATTTATATTACTCAGAAAGTTGCCTCATTTTCGGGCAGTCAATATTTCTCTAGAAATACTTTTCCCCATTTTTTTTCTTCTGAGTATACAAAACTAGCTCCTTAAAACATACCAGAATTACCAGGTCAAAATATAGCATTTCTTTCTCTCTAAATCTTTTCCGTGTGCATGTATGTGCGTGTACACACACACACACACACACACACACACACACACACACACACACACAATTGTGTTCAGGTTCAAATCCAGACTCAGAAAACACATGAATCATTTTAACAGATAATTGAATATACAGTACAATTAACTAGGTACCTAATAAAGGAAAAAGCAATATCAAACCAAGTTATAGCTGTTGATATAAGGCAGTACTCCTAGACTAAAAGAGAAAAAGAGTCAAGATTGCATTTAACCAAAGACAGGTAAACTTCAGGTAGACCAGAGGTAGAGCTGAAATGAAGACCATGGAAAGAGCACCAGTGCTGCCTGGTTAATTCTACTTTCTCTGAAGCAAGGCATGAACCATAGGAGAGAGAGTGTTATGAACCTGAATACTGGAACCGAGGATACTCTGCTAAAATAAACAATCCTGATACCATGGTAAAGAGTCAGTGCTAGAAAGATGATGCAAACAGGAAAAACAAAACACAAAACAGGAATTTGGAGACAAAACAAGGAGATATTTCCTTGTGCCTCTTCTTATGCTGACTTATGCTGACTCCTGACAGCCCTTAAGCGGAAATCATTTGGAAAAGCAACGGCAACATCTTATCTCTCCTATTTGGAAATGCACGATTATTTCACACTTGAACAAAGTGGAAACTCGCATGAGCAAGATGGCATATCATGACACAGAGGGCAATGTTTTCATCTCGAATCATGGAAAATCATGGTGCTTTTAATAATGTGTGCTTTGATTTGATGAAGTATGGAGTTTTAAAAGAAGAAAACAATTTCCATAAGCAAATATCCTGACCCTGATTAATGGTTGTTTTTCTCTTCTGAATTCTCACATACCATCTGTTAAATAGTTCTGCAGTTTTGCAGGGGTCTAGTGTTAATTCTTCTCGTTTGTAGTTCCCACAGTTTTCCCCTTTTTAAAAATTTTAATTAAATTCACTTTTTAATTGTTACATAAAACATGAAAGTTGTACAAATGGTTGAGACACTATTTTTTCCAGTTTGCAACATTGTCCTGTTTCCAGGGTGAAGATTACTTTCTTATTCTGCATTTATGAATATCTGTGTTTTGAGGGTGGAGCAGTGATATTCAACACAGTGCTAGAGACCCTTTCTGCTCCTTGGGATACAAGTCAAGTAGCCAGGAAAACTTTCCCAAGAGAATTATTGCCTTCTCCTTCATTAGAGCAAAATACTTTGTTAATAGCATTTATCATTCTTCTCATTATTGCTGTTCTGCTTCATGGTTTCCAGAAACATCTCCGTATCCCTCAAACGTACCAGATGTGACAGAGATAAAGAAATTCGTGGCTTTTCTGGATTTTCCCCCCAGACGTTGAAGCTGAGGCTAAAACAAACTTTATTTCTACATTAAAGGGCAAAATAAAAGTTACCTGTATAATTCGTATCACATAATTTTTGTGTTTGTAATGTTTTATGTGACTCTGGAATACTACCTCTTCATAATATTATGAGTTGGGTTTTTCAACTAGCAGAATAAATGCAAACATGTAACTTATTAGAGAAGCAATCACATCCCCCTCCCCCACCCCTGATGGGAATCTGTTTCGTTCTCAAAACCCAATGTTGGTCCAATCCAATGGCTTGGCCCACTGACTACCCCCTGCATGACTAAGTCTTCTAAAGCCCCCTTTATATGTGTATTTAGTATGCTATACTAACATTCAAAATGAGAAGAATTATATTGTTACAGCATAACTCTACTAGATAAAAGGGAGTAAAGGTTCACTTATTAGTATGCTTCATTAGCTACTGCTGTTAAACTATCCCAAACCCAAGATTTCTTCTCAAAATCATCTCACCCAACTATGAAAAAATCATTCTTCATATTGCATATGTTACAGTTTATATATAAAACCAAAGATTTGATGTTAGTTTCTTTAGAAATGAAGGAAGGGGACCAACTGAAGCTTTGACTTGTAAACAAAGAGAAACAAATAGAAAAGAGTCCCTCTCTTCTCTTAAAAAAATATAGTTATTGTATTTACATATGTTTAGACACATATGAATGCCTGCAACATAAATATGCGACTCCTACTGACAAACAGCATTTTCCTGTGGAACGAAAGCTCAGAATCCCAGGAGATCACCACAGCTTTGAGCTACAACTCTCATTTGTTTAAATCATGCAGATGACTTTTTGATGACCTTAGAAAGAATAGACTCAAAAAATAATTCAGGCTAAAAAAAAACAGAAAAGAAGAAAAAGTTATTGAAAACCTGCTAATAATTACATATTAATTTTCCTTCTGAAACCTAAATCACTTCAGGCCTCTTTGATCCTAATTCATCCATGAATCCTAGTTTTCTTGATTGGTAACATCCAGGAGCAATGGGGGAAATGCACAGGCAATTTTCAATGGAAGAAGACATCCCAAGCTCTCCAAGAAGAAATACAGTAATGGAACAGATTCTTATCTCCAATTAATCACCGGAAAACTGGAAGTGGCACTGTGGCTCAAAGTGGTAGAGTACTAGCCTTGAGTGAAAAAGCACAGGGACAGTGCCCAGGCCCTGAGTTCAAGCCCCAAAACCAAAACAACAACAAAAAGTATTCCATGAAGGTCAGGGACTATCACAGATATTTGTTTTAAATCCCTACTCACCTAAGGATTAACAGAAAGGACTAAGAGGGTCCAGGAGATCTAAACAAACAACATCTGGGTTGAAACTTGACATTCTTTTTCTACTTTAATAAAAGCTTGTGCTGAGTAAAAATTGTGGTTATTATCACTCTAAAGAGGATCTGTTTTCAGTCTATTGGAAGTACAAGTACAGACCTTCCCTGATACACTTTCCTAGTACTTTCCCTTTATATTGTCTTCTCTAAGAGACCTCTAGTTAATGCTCTCTCCAGTTGATCCTTCTTTGTCATCCTCATACATCCTATGCTTTTAAAAATGATTTTTAAATTTAAAAACTTTTTAAAATGTAGTCTAAACTTCTTTATATACTAAAGTGTTTCACTGTGCTCATTTCCCACGACACACATGATTCGGTCATTTTGAATTCTCCCTTCAGGACCCAAGAGACCATTTTGATTCTCCTAAGTGTCATTAGGAAACACTCCTAAACTGATTTTCCACATTGTGATAAATAATGTCAACCAGTTCCCCCATATTCTAAAAAGGAAGTGTATTACTTAAGACTTCTTCATTCTGTCAAAGATTGTCCAAAGAAAGGAAACATCTAGAGATCATTCTGCATCCAGGATCCAATATGCACATCCATCTATGAGTCTAGTTTTCCTAGGAATGGAGAAAAATCCTCAAAGCTCAGCAGGACAGTGCTTCCTATGGACTTTCCCTTTCTCTTTCTCCCTTCCTTCCTTTAACCTTATCTTCCCCTCTCCCTCCTCCTCCCCCTCCCGCTCATCCCCCCCAACATGCTCTCTCTTCTCTCTTCTCCCTCTCTCCCTCTCTCTTCTCTCTAGCTCTCTGCTCTCTCTCTCTCTCTCTCTCTCTCTCTTTCTCTCTGCAAGTTCTTTCCAGTGATCTCAAGTAAATCCCTTCTTTCCTGGAGACAACTGAGAAGGTGATGAAGAGCAGGTAGTGACAAAAAGACAAAAAGGAACAAAGGAAGGTGAGCACAAAGGGGCTGATCTAAGAAAGCACAGCAGCAATTTCAGTCTGATTCTTTCCACATGTGCATGCATGAATTAGAAAGTAGTTGAGTGGAGCTCCATCCCAACAGATTCATTCTCTGAGCCTAAGTCTACGTGCCATTAGCATTGTATGAATGAGTCTTTTGTAATCATAATGAATCTCAGGGAGAGACCTTTGCTACCTAATCCATAGGGATATATTTTTCTCTGGATGGACCTATAACTCTATCTTGAGCTAATGGGTGTTCTAAACTAACATCAAAAAGCTGTCTGTCCCATTGTGTGAAAAAAAAGTAAAGGTCTCTCTTTGTGAATCTCATTATCATTCAAGCTGATCTTTTCTCTCCGGCTTCTCTCTCAGATGCTGAGTGTCTCCCTTGAGATACTTATAAAGAAGGAAGAGTCATGAAAATTATACACGTGCTGTAAATAGAACCAATTTCAATGTGGTTTGCTCAGTGGTTCTCAGTCTGTTTCTCTTGGATACCAATAGGTTTCAACCTAAGAAAGACATTCTTTCCACAAAATGGGTTTGCATATGTTCTACAAGTGAGATAAAGAAAAAGGTTAGTCTGAAAACACGGGAGAGAGTGGAAATGATGGATTCTTAAATTCGGTGAACAGGCTCTTTAGATCTCCTTGTCTTTTCTATCATTTCTCTGCTTCTCTACATGGAGTTTTTTTAAAGGCTTTTACAAGAATGGAACTTGAATAAAAAGAGACAAAACTGACTTAAAATAAAACCTGCTTTTTCTGAGATTTTTGTGTTTCATGTTTTAAGTTTAGGCCTGTTGGATTCGTTCTAACCCTGTGCAATGCCACCTTACTCTGTGAAATGGACTGCTAGCTTGTTCTTCAGGGGGAAGTCCTGGTCAATGGTACTGGCTATGCACTTTGTACTCCCCCACCCCATCCCAGTAACACCAGCATAAGATATTCATGATGCCAAATGTAAACATGAGAGTGGGAAACCCTGGGACATTTACGTGCGGGTAATAGTACGCCAATCAGGAATAAAAATGAGTCTGAACGTATCTCACGAGTATAAATGGATGTTAACTAACATAAAATGAAGACCATGAACACAGGAAAAAGAACATTTCTTACTAAGGTCTAGGAGCAAACTCTTGGCCTAACAGCTGGAAAGTGTAATCACCAGTGCATATCAACACCCAACAAGGGGACATCCAGAGCTTCTCTGAGCCTGACATGAGAGAAAGGTGAGAAATAGATGCACCACCTAATCTATTCTTAATGACACGTCTGCCTGCAAGATGGTTTTTGTGAAATGTTTGCAAACTTCAGCCGAAAAAGAAACGTTTGCAAACTTCAGAGGAGAGGAAGGAAATGTCATTATCTATGATCTAAATATCAAAGTCTGTGCATTTTCAGTTTTTGGCCAAGCACATGATTTTCCTTTTTCCTTCACCCATCAGGACCCCATAAATTCCCAATAGTAAAGAGAGAGGACAGTGGAATGATGGAATTGCAAGATCAATAATAGGTGCAAACCGCCCTGATATGCAGCAGCTGTATTTGCTACACACAGGCACGCTTAATATAATAAAACAACTCTAGTTGTGGTACATACATACAGAGTTTTATGTTTATTCTTTGTTGAGACTTTCCTAGTGCATCACATTATCACTGACTTTTTTTTCTTTTTGAGCCTGTGAGGAGAATCAAATTATGCTTATTAAAATATTGGTGTATTTCTGGAGGGATATGCATTTCTATAACCTTCCTTAGGATACACTTAATTAACCAATATGCCTCATAATAAAGTATCTAGCTGTCACCCAAATCAACACTTTTCAGTTATTAATAGATTAAGGAAAGAATGTTAATTTCTTCAAGCTCCGTTTCATTTAGTCTCATTACTTCAAGAGCCAGATGGTTACAGGGCTGGACCTGTCAACAGTTACTGAGAGGAAGGATACAGTCAGAACCACCAAAGTGAAGGCTGAATAACAGCAGAATATTGAGGTAGTTGAGCACAATGCTCAAGTTGGGGTGGAAAAGTTGTTCTGCCAAGAAATAGAGAGAAATTATGAATCAGACACATTCTAATTGATGCTTTATATAAACATCTCTTCTTTTCCTCCCCCCTATTACATTCTTTCCTCCCCATTACATTCTTTCTCCCCCACCAAATCACAGCTATGCCAGGCTCCAGCTGTGTTGGGGAACAGCTCACCATCTTTCAAGTGTCTGCCTATTTCTCTTGTCCCTCACCCTGCCAGGATTTGACAGTTCTCCTACGCTGTTGGTTGATGGATGATGTCAACTCGGAGGAGACAGTAGCATCAGCAGGCAATTTTTTCAGGATGTTTGCTTTTTTGATTTCAGGGGGGAAAATCCCTTCTGAACGCTTCTACAGGGAAGTTGTGTTGAAGGGCACCTCCAAGTCTGGGTTGTCCACTGGCTCTGCTTGTAGGGAGAGTGTGAAACAGGTGAATTTATTGCTCCTCTTATCCCGAGTGTAGAAAGAAACAATCTCCAAGTTTCCCAGCAATGACACATCCCATCGTTCTGTCGTTCAGCCAAGAGATGGTCAATGTTCAAAGCTAGGAAAGCCAGATGTTGGATTCCTAGATTATGTTTTCTGTGAATGTCTTTCTTCCAAGCAAATCACTGGCTCTGAAGAGAGTGTATTTTCTGTCATCTGCCAAATAAGGTCAATGTTTTCTCCATGTAAAGTATTTTGTGATATTCAACTGTAAAGTAGCATAAGACTTGCATCTTTATGCCACAGTAACTCAAGCAGTACTCTTTTTTACTTGTAGTCATCCACACCCACCCATGTGTCTCTATACCTGGCCCTCTGGAAGTCCAGACACAATTTGTAAAGTGCTTGTGTACTTATGCATGTGTATGTGTGCATGTGTGCATGCATGCATGCACATACGCCAATCCCGGTGCTTGAACTCAGGGCCTGGGTGCTGTCCCTGAGCTTTTTCAACTCTACCATTTGAGCCATAGCTCCACTTCTGTTTTTTGCTAGTTAATTGGAAATAAGAGTCTCATGGGCTTTCCTATCAGAGCTAACTTTCAACCACAGTTCTTAGCTTCCTGAGTAGCTAGCATTGCAGGCATGAAACACGCGCGCCTGGCTAATTTTTTTAAATTCTGGAGAGGCTTAAATGGCACAGATTTGCTAATACTCCTACAGATCTACTGAAAATTAAAGCCTTTGAGTACCTGAAGTAATCTTAGAAGTGATTTCCCCCCCTAAGTCCTGCATTTTACAAATAAGAAAATTGAGAAAGCACAGGAATTTAAAAGACCCCTAGGTACCTGATGCTATCTAACCAGATCTAGTTTTGAAAAACAGAGACACAGAATAAAATTTAGAGCTGACCCTAGGCGGTGAATCTTATAAAGGTGAGCACAGCTCCATCTCTTCATAAATCATAAAATTCATTCATTTATCCAATCACTTTTTTTTTTATCTTGAGAAGCTGTGATGTCCTGGGCACTGTTTGTAGACATTTGAGACATCTTGACAGGAAATTTGGCATTCCTCTAGCAATCACTTTTGACAAAACTTTCAACTCCTGGAGGAACTTGACTTTTACACACACACACACACACACACACACACACACACACACACACACACACACACATCATTGCATTCTTCAGAAACAAGAGCTAAATGTCCTCAGTGCAATAGAAGCACATTACTTTGGAGAAATGTTTTGTTATAGGGAGAAAATTCTTACGTGTGATTCTTTCATCCAGGTTGCTGATCTGCATTTTCAAAAGGAAAGCACATTTGAAGAGACTGTTGACTGGCTCTGTGTTCTCTGCTATTTCTCCCTGAATTACACAAGCTTCTTCCATCAATTCTGTCTTTAAAGTCAGCCCACATTAGCTAAGGCTAGGGCCCATATGGGCCAGTGCTGTTCTGATAGAATATTATCCCTGAATTTTCTCTGTGACTCCAAATTGATGAGAAGAACTAATCTCTTAAGGAAACCTTAAGGTGTTGGTCCTAAATTAGTGGTGCTAAGTAAGCATGGTAGCACATAGCTGTAGCCCCAACAGCTTCTGCAGAAACTGAGGCTGGGGATGGCTTGAGGCCAGTATTTGAGGCATTTCTCTGGAAATATAAGTGAGATGTCATTTCAAATAAACAAGCAAGCAAACAAACAAACAGCGGTTAAATGTATTTGGTCTTGGGCTTTTTCCAATTGATTACAAAGTGATATTAGGAAAGTCAACTCTCCATTCTGTGCCTAAATTAATGGTGGTAAAATCTTTGTACAGAAGCAATTTTCAAAACAATGCATCAGTTCATGAGAAAAAAATATTTCCCCACAAATTCAAAATGATGACAATGAGATGTATAAGATGTATAAGGGAGGAAGAGGGAGGGGAAAGGGGGCCGGGGGAGGGGGGAGAGTGTAGTTGTGGAGGTAGGAGGGAAGGGATGGTAAGGGAAAAACAAAGGAGGAGGCAACAATGCTTGATAAAAAAAATGGACTCATGACCTTGCTCATGTAACTGTAACCCCTTTGTACAGTATTTTCACAATAAAACTTATTAAAAGAAGAAATCATGCAAAAAATGATAATAGAGTGAGTCATAGAGGCTACAGAAAAGCCACGCACATTCTTCCTCTTCCTACACACTAAAGTATGACCCAGTTGACAGAGTTGAAGAATGCTCATTTGAAAGCTGACAACAAATTCTAGGCACTAACACTAAAGGAAGTGTCACCTACTGTGGCCACAGGGGGTCCTCTTGGTATCCTTTCTTCTTTTTTTATTTTATTGTCAAAGTGATACACAGAGAGGTTACAGTTATATACGTAAGGCAGTGAGTGCATTTCTTATGTATTCTGGGACCTTTGTTTATCTTTGCTGGCATGGATGGAGATGTTATGGACAGTCACACTTGTCTGGGCAAACAAAAAAATGTGTAAGGTCAGACTCGGGAAATGTTTCTTTGTATAGGGAACTGATCAGCCCCTTAAGAAGGGCCTGATATTAAGTTTGGCAGCAATATAATGTCTCAGCCATTAGAAGCATGGTAAAACTTAATACAGGACATTGTCCTTTGTATTTTTCCACACCATGGACCTTGATACCTAGAAAGCAGGGAGCTAGTAGAGAACATGGAATGAATGCTTTTTCTTACAAGGTCCCTGGAGTCATTGAAACCCCAAGGTTCTTGGCGTGTAAGGAGAGAGGGGTATTCTCTGCCCTTGGGAAGCCTTTGACCACCTTGGGCTGCAGAGCCTCTCTCTCCCCGGGACTCCAGCTGCAGTCCAGCTGGGCTCGGCATCCTTTCTTGGCAGTATCCATCACGGAGAGCTGCCACAGTAGCCAGAGGCAGTGCCAGCCGAGCCTGGCGGTGTCAGATGCTGAAACGAAGGATGACAGTGGTTCAGTTTGACCTTCAGCAAGAGTAGCAACAAGGGCTCAGCTCCCAACCACCCCCAAAGAGCACAACGCAGGAGACAAGGAGAAGAGGAGTTGCCGGTTGCTGGCTGAAAGGACTCTTAAGGACAAAAAACAGATTCCCAGGAGCTCCCAGAAATAGTTCATGGGAGGAGGTGGAGATGTTGACAAGGATGAAATTAGTTCCAGATGTTTCACAGTTAGAGGAACAAGGCCCAGGAAACAATACTGTACACTGGGCCAGGTTTGCCCCTAGAATCATGTGATGTATGAACTGAACTTGTAGGGCTGGTGGTAGGGAAGCCGTTTGGTAAAAACAAAGGTCAGTCATGACACGTGGCTTAGTCTCTTTTGCCACTACTAAGTAGTGAAAATGGGATGCTGGTTTTTATTCTACTCCATTGAAACTGGATATCGCTCAAGTCTACTTTGGAAACTATGCCTAGATGTGCTGTGGTTGTATCTATAGATTCTCTACTAACCCAGAAGGCTACAACTTTCCCTTGAACTCTACTACATTTTCTCTCTGGACTATAGACCTTTCTTTCTTTCAAGGATTTACTTTAGAAGAATTGGAATTATAAATGTTTTCTTTACTCATCTGGGATGGAAATCTTATCTTAGTTCATTGCCTGCTTTAACAATTTAAGAAAGTCTTTCTCAAGGATATAAGTGACATCTCTTTGAAACGCAACCGTGGAAAAAGATAGGAACCTTGTCTAGCAGGTCTTCCACACACACCAGTTAGCAAAGGCAGATGACCTAATCCCAGGGCCTAACATCTGCTTTCAGATTCTCTCTTCTCTTAGCATCGCTTCCACTTTTCATTTTAGCGGAGATGAGTCTGTCTTTCTTCTCCTCACCATTTAATTTTGCCCAGCACAATCTTCATTTGTTGCTACCAGTCTATTAAGTCTCCTTCCTGTTGCTTGGATCCGGGGTGATCACAAGAGAGATTTTTTTACCTCATTTTCGATCCTTATTTTGACTTTGAGCTAAGTGATTTTCCACCCGATTCATCAGCTCTGAGCCAACCAACACTTCCTTGAAATGGTCTGCAAGTGTAAACACTTGTATACTGTCCAAAGTGTTTACATATAGATTTATTCGTACATTCTATCTTCCACAAGTGAAGGAAGCCATTCAACCTTTGTTTTTCTAGGTTAATATACAGTAATCACAAATATGATTAGGTTATATAATTAACACACATTAAATATAATTACAAATGAATTAACTAAAATAGAATAGCAGGGAGCTTAAATAGTATAATCTTTTAGAAAGAGTCAAAGCCCAATAAAATCAACATCCCAAGAGTCGGGGTGGGGCCAAGGGAAGAAGGGTAGGCAAATGAAGGGGATATATCAGGGAGAATGCAGTCAATAATTCATAGCATATTCCACACAACTAAGAAAAATATGGGAAGGGATGGGGGTAAGAATGTTAAAGGGGTGACACTGATCAAGACGCATTGTATTCGTAAACAGCTTTGTTATATGGCACCTCCTTTAAACAACTACTTATAAAGACTTTTTAATTAAATAAATCTAGTTATACCCGAACTTGTTTCTACTCAAACATCTCAGTTTCTCTTTATGGAAACCCATCTGGTTCTTGTCATGTCCTGGTTGATACCTTGTCCTGGGAGTAGTGTGGATTCCATGCATCAGTTGTTTGCTTGGACTAAAACTGGATATGTCTGGGATCACCCTTGCAGGTCATTTCCCCTCAGATTCCATTTGTCTTAACTCAAGGAGTAATTCTCATTCCAGATCCCTGCCACCTCGCTTATGGTGCTTTGATCCAGTTTTGTGACTTAGTGGTAGAGTGTGTGCCTAGCATGCATGAGGCCCTGGGTTAGATTCCTCAGTACCACGTAAACAGAAAAAGCTGGAAGTGGTGCTATAGTTTGGGTGGTAGAGTGGTAGCCTTAAGCAAAAGAAGCAGGGACAGTGCCTAGACCCTGAGTTCAAATCCCAAAACTGGAAGACAAACAAAAAAGGAATTTGAGACTAGCTTGAGCTGCACAGTTTTTCTGCCTCAAAACAAATAAACCAATTGAGCTCTTCTTATTGACTTCTTATTGACTTTGAAAAATAGTAGCTTCTAGAGCAGACTCTAAAAGATGCGGCCAGAGTACACATCTGAAATCCCATTGCTTGGGAGGACGAGGCAGGACAATCAGAATTCCTAGTCATCCTGAATATATGGTGACACAAGAAAGCTTGAGGCTAGTCTGAATGGTATAGACATACCCTATCTTAATCCTCCATAGAGTTTATTAGAATATTTATGAGTTAATTAGTATCTAATATTTACATTAAACTTATATTGATTATTTTATTGACATCCTACGAAGTGGATAGACTGCTCTCTTCATTGTTAGGAAGGAAAACAATCTAAGACCTAGAAAAGCTATGTAACTTGTCCAGAAACAGAGGTCTAAGGCTCATTAACAGTATTACCTTTATTTTTTAATGTATTAATTATAACTAGAATTGTTCTGCTTTTAATTCTTTTGCCTTTTATCCTCTATCCCACCCTGGTTTCCTTTTAGTTTTGAGTGGTATGAATGGAATACCTTCACAAGGCTTCCAGAAAGCAATGTAAAATATAATTCAGCAGTTTGGTAATGTGTGTCTGTGTGTGTCTGTGTGAAATCTGACAGGTATTACTAGAAGCAACACTTAAATACTTTGGAAAACCAGGAAAAAACAGGTTTGGGTGAATCTTTTAGTAAATATTTAAGAAATCCCTCCTTGTGCTTCTTTACTTGATACTTTTGTTTCTGTCACAGGTATTTTCCCTTAGCATCGGCTTCTCCCACCCTGCAACATGTATTCTCCCACTTATTTTACTTATGCTGCACTATGCCTTCCTAGAAAATACCTATGTTTTTATTGAGCTGCTTTCTGGGCTGTTGCTGTCATATCAATCATATTTAAAATGCTAAAATGAGGCCTGACGCAGCCATAGAATACTTATTCAATATATGTAAATCTGAGGCATGTGGGACGGTTAGGGAGTTGGGTCTAATGTGTGTGGATATTTTTAGTTTCCAAGCGTAGGGGGCTCCCACTCTTTCCCAAGGCAAACCACGAAAGAGAATTTCCAGCCATAGAGTGACTTATTTAGGGACAATATATTCTACTCATCTCTTATGAGGTCAAATTAGAAATCGCTTTCCCTGCTCCTAGTTCATTGAGAACTGCTATCTCATCACCCACTTTGGAGCTCACCTGTAGAATGGTTTTCTTTTTTTCCTATTGTTGTTGTGACAAATGACCACACTTCGTGTCACAGCTCCCGAGCAACACAGATTTAATATCATGGAGAGTTCTGAGGGCCAGAAGTTCAAAATTAGTCCTTCTAGGCTAATGTCAAGATGTCAGTCAGCAGACCTAGGTTCCTCTTGGGGACTCGAGTGGAAATCATCTTACTTCTAGCCTTATTGAGTTCCTAGAGGTCACTTGTATCATTTGGCTCATTTTCTCTTCCTCCATTCTCAAAACCAGAGATGTAGCAACCTACCTCCTTCTGTTTCTTTCTGTGTCTCTGTGTGTTTCTGTCTCTGTCTCCCTCTCTTTTCTGTCTCTCTGTCTCTGTCTGTCTCTCTTTCTCTCTCTCCCCCTTATCTTAGAAGATTCTTGTAACACCCTTGTCATTCAACCCAAACATATGATCCAGGAAAAGTCTCAATATCCTTAACTTGCCCATATTTCCATATAAAGGTAGCATAGTCACAGGTTCTGGGAAATAGGATGCAAACATCATTTGGGAAGATATTTTCAGATGTCTCCAATGATCTATTTACCCATGATGATAGCAAAGGGGGTCCGAACAAAATGGTCTACTAGATTAATATCTGTCTTTTCTTCCATTTTCCTCCCTCCTTTCCTTTTCTCACTTTCCTCTTCTTCTTCCTCCTCCTCCTTCTCCTTTCTCTCTCTTTCTCTCTTGGTAATATCTGATTCTAGTAGGCAGAATGGCAACAGGGTCTTAAGTATATCAAATGGAGTGATAAACTATTAACTCTGGGTCCTAGCTATGATTTCCATTGATGTCAAAGATTCATAAAGGTTACTCTGTGTGTTACAGATCTGAAATACAAACATGATGGTGCATTTTTGCCATCATTCAAATATACAGTGACACTGTGATAAAATAAAGGTGATGAAAATGTCATGCCTTCTATTTTCAAAAATTAAAAATAATCATTTTAATTATTTTGAAATCACATGCCCCATAATACAGATCTCCCACAGCAATAGAAAGGACACATCTCGTGTTAATTAAGAACAGAAAAATGCATTACATATTTTTCTTATCATTCTTTTTATCAAACACTGAATTGGGCTGAATTCTGCCAGACTCACAAGGATTTTTTGACAACTAAATACATTCCTCCTAAATTTTAATGCATCTTAAAGACACTCAGTAGTTTTCAATATCTGATACAATAGCTGCAATGAAATGCAATTAGAAGATCACTTATTTCAGTTCTTTGTTAGAAACAAATACACTACGAGGTCAACATTCTGATACTAACTGTGAGTCATCTGGAACTTTAGAATCTGAGAACAGCACTAGTCCCATCAGTCCTAATAAGAAGATGAAATATCAGATGCTCAAAAGGACTTTGTCTACATGCATTTTTAAATGCCTCATGTCAAAAGAAGCTTCCTCTGCCTTTAATATAAACGGGATAAAATTAAATGCAAAAGAGTCTGCTAATGCGAGATTGAGATTCTCAGAGGAGCATCCATTTCCCCAAATTCCACACATTCTGAATATTAAGGCATCATATTTAAGAGACTAGCTGGTTCTGAAAAGCACATTTATTTCAAGTAAAACGGATATGAATGAAAGGGCTGACAGCAAAAGTCTCACTATTCTAGTCTGGATGCCACAATGAATCAATTCTTGGTTTTTGTTTGAACCAGTGAGAGTTGATATGATCTTCTTCGTCTTACCCTTTTTCTTATGGACTCTTCCACCATAGGATTTTCAAACTCAGGGAGTAGAGTTAAATGAGAGCAGGGAATTTTGTTTCCAATTCCTCACTCAATTAGTAGCTTAGGAGATATGGATCGATCAGTAAGCTTCTCCCCTACCTTCTCCTATGAGAGGCTCACCATGAAATTGAGGATCCTGTGCTTTGGGTCTTAAAAAGTTCCCCTTTCTTCCAGATCCAGAAATGACTAGTGAAGATAATATCCTCACAAATAATTTGACTTTCAAAAACTTTTTTAAATTACAAAGGTATGTGCTATGTATAGGTTATATAATAGAGGTGCACAATTCACTGCAGGTAGATGTCATGAAAGAGTCTATACATTCCCACATTCTTACCTTTCCCAGATTTTTTGAGAAAGGAACAGGTATTCCAAAGTAAAGACGCTATTGAATAACAATAGCAAAGTTCTTTTTTTTTTTCAGAGTCCAGTGCTTTATAAACAGTATCTCATTAATCTTCACCACTTCTCTATATGGAAGGCGGCTTCAGCTATCATTACTCACATCTTTATCCACTCAGAAACAGTTCCTGCAGAGTGTCTAAGCAACTCGCTCAAGGTCACCCAGGGAATGAGTGGCAAAGCCAAGAATAAAACTCCGGGTTTTGACCTTCCAGTTTAGTATGCTCTCCAGGAGGCCACATTGAAGGAAGAGCAGCTTTTAGCATGCATATTCATAAATCTCCCAGGAAAATACACCATTTTTCAATATTTTCATGAGCCAAACTTTTATGCTAATTGATGACGGTTTCATATAAAACCCAGTGGTAGGGTAAATACTGCAATTGCATCAAGACAGCCCACAGAGTTCAGTCTCTCAGCCTCCATAGTCATGTGGGTGACCAGTAGCTAACTGCCTACAATTAGTTAAGTTAACCAGGTAAAAGGAAAATGAAGATCAGAGAGTATCCACACAGAGTGTAAAGATCCTACATGAAATCATTAAATGCTCAGTGCACCCCAAATTAGATGAGCAGGATGCATTAGGATAAATTGCTGTTTGTTGGTTTAATAGATATTTCCTTATGCCTTTGTTATAGTCATATACAAATGACTGTACACCTTTCCTGTAGCTCATAGAATAGTAGGGAAACATTGAAATCGTTGTCTATAGTGTCATAGGAGAGTAAGATCCATGGTTAATTCTGCCTGACATCAAACTCCAACTTCTGAAGCTCTTGTCCAATCAGTAATGTTTAATTCAAGCATGGTGCCTCTTTGTTATAGACCAGGCTACTTCTACTCTCCATAACCCGCATATTTCAATCTTCAGCTACTAGTGTAAGTGCATCTCTTTAGGGAGGTACCTAGACCTTTGTTAATCAGATGATCTTTGCTGTTGTCGATCATGAAGCCCTCTTTGTTTCCTTTATCAGTTATATAGTTATGCTGTTTGCTTATCCATTTAGAATCTGCCTCTCTCTCTAAATGGTAACCTCCCGCAGGAAGCAAATTAATAATTATCCAACAGTGTACACTCAGCAAAGAGATGGCAGCCAACTAGAGAAGACTGCTTTCTGGCTCCTTTTTTACTGATGAAAAAGCTACCCCTTTCTTAGCATTGTGGCACGAATTTAACACAGAGACTGACATAGAGCTGACCAGTACCATTCCAGGACATGTAAATTCAATGAACAGCAACCTAAAAGTGTTATTAAAATGCCCATAGACTTCAGAGTTTAAAAATCACTACTGTGGCAAATGTACATTTTCATGGAATAAGATTGGAGCCGAGGAAAGGAAATGAGTGGGTAAAAACTCACCTGACAGAAATATAATTGTGAAAAGACATTGGAGCTAAAGAGTCCCATATGGTTTAAAGGAGTTAGGTGTCTTTCTCTGCCCATACCCTAGATAAGGTCTAGCCCAGGCCCAGATGTCCTCTCTCTCTTCTTTTCTAGCTCTTTCTCAGCTCTTTCCTTCTCTTCTCTTTCCCAGCTCTCTTCTCTTTCCTAGCTCTCTCTTTCCCACCTTTCCCAGATGCTCTCTTTTCTAGCTCTTGTCTCTCTCTTTCCCAGCTCTCTCTCTTTCCCAGCTCTCCCAGCTCTCTTTCCCAGGCCTTTCCCCACTGTGTGGAGGACCAAGATGGCCTGGTGCCAGCCGGAACAATGAATAAACCTACCCCTTACCTGAAAAAAAAAAGAGTTAGGTGTGTATATGTGAGATGAAAGATATACTTAAAGACAGAATTAATGGAAAGTGGCTTTCAAATAAGCATGAGAGCATGGTGTGGTGATCCCCTCTTTCTTTGGGGTATGTGTTCCAAGAACGTTTGCTACATTTCCTCTGATAACCAAGAGGGCTACAAAGTGGGTAGTGTATACAACTTGGATACATTGGACAAAGTATTGACTCACATTGTAGGCCCAATGGCAATAGATTTCATCAGTACTATTCAGAAGAACATGTAGTTTAAGATTTCAGAATGATATCTAGAATATTCCATTTCATTTTGTCAGAGCATGATCTACCATAGGTAAGTGAAAAGACAGAAAGCAGGATGACTGATAAAAGGCAGAGATTCATGTCATGTGTCCTCATATAGATATTTGTCTTAGAATAAGCACATTTCTTCAGAAATAGAAGAGAAGGATATAAGGATGAATGTTAGCTATAACAATAGAAATGATCTCTATGCTAAGCATTCACTGAGTACTCTAGCCTAAGACCCCCAGAGCTGTCCATTTCTAGGCTGTTTCCAAGCAAAGAGTAAACCAAGGATTGCAGGGAAATAGAATGTGCCCCTGTGTCTATGTGCATGATACATTATGCGTGTGTTTCTCAGGAGCACAAGTCGCCTCTGTGATGGAAAGAACTGTGGTTTCACCACAACTGGACAGTTGCTGCTCACACATGGGGAGACAAAGCTAATAACAAGGTAAATACATTGGTGAATCATGAGATCTATACTTGGCAAGTAAATATGTAGAGGCCAGAAGAGATGTGCATTGCTACAGAAGAAAAACAAAGAACTGTAAAACAATATAACCAGAGTGGGAAGAAGGTAGTTAATTTTTTTAAGCCTGACTTAATAATTGTAGGAATATATGAAAAGTGAATGATGACAAGGCCCATGGGAAGCTGTTGAAATTAAATTAAGATGGGATCTCAAAACAATACAAAGTAGGCTTAGACAGAGAAACCAGTTTAGGGAGCAAGTCATTGTGAAGTAGATTCCTGAATCCTCTGTGTATACAGCCTGCTTTCTAACAGAGAAAATACACCGTGGCTAGGGGATGTGCCTGAATGTAATCTAGAATCTCACACAGGGGCTGCCTCCCTCTCCTTAGTTGGTAGTTTGATAATGTTAAATAACCATAAAGGAGCCCTTTGTCTTTATCTATGACACGGGTTGGCAATATCTTAAAGCAAGCCACAATTTCTGCCAAAATATGTTCAGGAAAGATGAGTTGCTGCAGCTCATGACCTCTTTGGATAACCACAAACCGAATCACAGTGTATAGTTCAGCTGAGTAATAAAATATAATCCGATTGGCAGGCAGCATCAGAAGGGGGGCCCACACGCATACAGCTCTTTTAACCCAGTTTAACAAGTTGCTCTCCAGAAGTTATTTATTCCACCTGTCAACATTCCTATTGTGAAAATGACAGCCATCAAATTTCTTTTAGTTCCTAATTTCATTCTTTCTCCTCTCTGCCTCAGGTAGCAGAAACCCTCATATAAGCAATATTCTTTTAGTCCACTAAGTGATTTGTTTGGTATTGATCATTTGTTTAAAAGAATAGAATATACTTCTTTTTTTTAAATGTAATATCCCTGTCGTTATCCATGTAGTAAATTCAAAATAAATATCCATGACTAAGATTACTGCGAAATCTTGTAAGGCCTCGGATTAGTGAAGGTAGCCATCCAAACGGCTACTGCCGTTCTACTCCAAACTACTTAAAACACTGTCAGTCTAAGCTGACTGATCACCACAAGGCATGGCCAGACTGAAATTCACATTTCATTCACAATCTCAGTCTCATAAGAGATTTGAGATGGATAGGATCAAATAAAATCCAGGGTTGAGAGGAGATGGACTTTCATTTGAATCCTCATAATATTAAATAGCAAAAAAAAGAAGAAGAAGAAAAAAATTACCAAATGGATTCCAAGATTTAGATGGTAATAAATTACAGGAAATCAATCGTTGATCAAGGATATCCTTACACAAATCACATCTTTGATCCAATCAAATGTCCTTTATAATTGGGCCTGCCATATTAAGAGAGTAGCCAGCTTTGATGGACTACATTCTCTTTGCCATATAGTCTGTCAGTGTTTTTGCACTTAACTACATGTGATTATAAATATTATCATTGGCTTTGTTTTACAAATGAGGAGACTAAAGGTTGTAGGATTTAAGTACCTTACCCAGAGATACTAAATAGTAGCTGTAGAATTTATACATATTCCATTGAAGTCAAGGGCCTGAACTACAAAGCACTTTTTTTTTTTTTGTCGGTCATGGGGCTTGAACTCTGGGCCTGAGCGCTGTCCCTCAGTTCTTCAACTCAAGGCTACAGCTCTACCACTTGAGCCACCATGCCGCTTCCGGTTTTCTGAGTGTTTTATTGTGGATAACAGTCTCATGGACTTTCCTGCCTGGGCTGGCTTTGAACCACGATCCTCAGATCTCAGCCTCCTGAGTAGCTAAGTTTACAGGCATGAGCCACCGGTGCCCGGCTACAAAGCATTTTTGTAATACATTTTTTATTATTTTAAAATAACACAAAGGGGTTTCAACAACATAACAATGTATGAGTACAATCTTAACCGATATTCTACCTATACATGCAGCTCTTTTAGAACCACACCCAGAACAGCAAGGAAAGCTGGCTACTGGAGAGGTTTTAAGTCCTGAAACAGAGTAATTGGAATTATCAAGTTACTTAAATTAAAAATAACTAAGGAAGTGGAGGTCTGGCTCAAGTGGTAGCATGCCAGCCTTGAACAAAAAAGACAAGCAATAGTACAAAGGCCCTGAGTTCAAGCTCTAATACTGGCACAGAAGAAAGTAAATATGTGATTCTGGAAAGTGTCACATTATCAGAAAACAAGACCCTTTACTCTTATTGTAGCAAAAAGAACACACTAGGAATAATTTTGAAAGTCTTCATAAAAATCTAGATGCATCGAATTTTAAACAATTACACTTCTAGAGTTGGATAAATATTTCTCTGATAAACAGAGGCCAGTCACTATTTCCATTCCTAAGAACAGTTTTAAATTTCTGTACATGAACAAAGAGAGTATAGCTGCTGTAGGCTGAAAAAAATTATCACAACATGGAGAAACCAATGGGCTGGTTACTAAACCTCCATAGCTGATGTGGCAGGTTGCAATATGGATACTTTTATATTCAGAAATAGTTTCCCTCTGCTTAGCATGCTTTTCCTGAAATACAAAGCACTGTAAGAAACTGGAGTTGTGGGAAGGAGGGAGAAAGGGAGAAAAGAGAGAGAGGTGGAGCAAGGAACAAAGAAAAAAAGAGAGAGTCTCATTGTGCTGTTCTTATGTCCAAAATACTGTTGGAGGAAGAGGGATGATTCTGCTATCGAGGCATTTGAAATCAGAAGTAAACTGAACTAACAGAGATCAAACATAACCTCACCTCACTAGCTCAAAGAGACAAGAGGAAACATTAAGGCTTTCCCGAAGGTCAAGTCATAAGTCGTTTTTATACACAATGTTTAACATATAATAAAAGGCATGGCACATGCAAAGAAGTGTACACCATGAACCAGGCGGGAAATCGGAAAAATGAAAGCCCACACATGGATGACCAATGCTGACAAAATCATTTGCAAAATAGTACCAAGAACATTCTCAACCCCTTTGAAGAAAAGTTGGGTGAAACACCCATTTATTTTACCAAAAGTTTAATCAAGAAAATTATAGAGATGAAAGAATCCAGTATATGAAAAATAACTTTATTGGGATTGGGAAAGAAGAGATCAGAAACAGTAGAGTTTATAAACAGTCAAAAACATTATCTAAAGCTGAAAGAAAACAGAAAGAATAAAAGGAACAGCAAAGGTACTTAATAGACACTTTTGTGACAATTTCAAAGTCTTATGTATATGTAATTTCATCCCATAAAAAGAAGAGACAGTCAGATTGGGGCTGAGACAATATTAGAACTGATAATATAAAAGTCTTTCTATAAAAAAATTTAGATGTCAATTGAATGCTGGATGATTGTGGCTCATGCTTATAATCCTAATCATTCAGGAGGCTGAGATCTAGAAATTGAAGTTCAAGCCAACCCTCTGAAGATAAGTTTGCTAGACTCTATCTCCAAAATAACAAGCAACACACAGGGATAGAGATGTGGCTTAAATGGCTCTAAGTTCAAACCCTAGTACTGCCCAAAATAAAAGGTAATTGATAAAATACATATCTCCTAAAGTTTTAGGTATAACCAGAAATAAAATGTAAGTCAATAATCCCATAAATGGTTGATAGATGGTAACTAGAAATGTATTACAAAATTATTGTATTTTTAATCATATTAATTCAGGTTAGACTACAACATAAACATTCGAATTGCAACCTGGGGAATAATCCCTAAAAATACAATATCGTTAAGTCACTAAAAATACTCAGAAATTTTGTATTTTTCTTTTTTCTTTCTTAGTCATTCTTAGGGGATTTCCTGGTCATTTTTGCATTTGGGAGTTGTGATTTTTTTTTATTGGGTTCGAAAGTTTTAAACCTCTTCTACTATTGCTTCCTAATCCTTATTTACTTGCCAACTATAGAGTTAGGCTGCTTTGCTTCCTTTTTTCTTTTCTTTTTTTCTTCTTGGTGTTTTGGATTTAATCTATTAATCTGTCTTCACGCCTTTTTTCCCTCCCACCCCCTCCCCTTGCTCAGTAAATCAGGCTGACTCTGCTTCTTCTCTTTTGTTTAGGTTTGTGATTCCTTCTTTTTGAAGTGAGAGCATGTTTAGGCCTGTATCTTTCACCCTTAAAAAAAACAAATACACAAGAACCAATTTCATTTCCTTGGAGACTTTAAGGTTAGCTGTTTATTCCCTATCCTGTTCAGCTTCAAAACTTGACAAATATGTTAAGGAAAATCTGGCCATGTTTCCAGCTTGACAAACTATGTCAAGCTTCCTTTCTCAAACAAGAAGTATTTCTTACGTGCTGCAGGAAATATTACTCTGTTGTTCATAAATGCTTGGCTGCACCTCTGTGTATTGCACAACTCCATTTTCTATCCTATAGCAGAGTATCTGAGACTGAAGAATTTATAAATTTATCATGATTCACAACTGGTGAGACCCTCTGTCAATGTGTCAGTAAGAAGAAATGGAGCACACGCAGAAAGAGCAAGACATTAGAAACACTCTCCATTTATAGCAACCCAGTCTTACAGTATCTAATCCAGTTTCGTAAGAATAAGAAGAACCACCCAGGAAAGAAAATCATTAATCCATACCTGAGGGCTCTTTTTCCATGATCCAAACATTTGCCTCAGGAACCCTCTCTCAACCCTCTGCTGTACTAGGACCAAACCTCAACATGGGTACCAACCAAAATAAACCACATGGCTAAGTCAATATAAGCATTCTCTAATTGCCCCTATTTATGAATTGAACTAAGTAGGCGATTGGTCATGGTAAATGATTTAAGTCAGACTTCTGACCAAATAGTGCAGAGAAACGTTAGGTTATACACCAAGCAACATCCCAGTGGATTTTTAAGTTGATTTTGCTCTCTCATGATTATCTCTCTCATGTGACTTTACTCTCTTGTGTGATTATCTATCCACAACTAGAGATTTCTGTATCTTGGATAATTCTGATGGACCTCACAATACTTGTTCTATTGACCATAAGCTGTGTATCACATTTTGGTTTTAGGGTTACACTAGGTTGAGCTATGCCAAAGATACCTGATTCCAGTCAGTAGGATTTGTACTCCCTTCAACCACAATTATAGCACAATTCATGGACCACAGAGACCTGGGTATAGAGTTATTTTTATTTAATTCTAGGACTTCACTCACCAATATATTCCATAGGGTTTTTAGAAGTACATGGAAGAAAACAGAGAACTCAGAGGATAAGTTACACTTGCGATTCTGGGATAAACCCTATTTGATTATATTGGATTATTCTTTAATATATATTATGGTTGGATTTCAGCTTCTTGTATTATTTAGGATTTTAACAGCTACTTTCATAAGTGAGATTAGTAGAGTTTCTTTCCTGTGCTTGGTTGGGTTATGAGCCCAGCTCCGTCTTATTCTTTGCATGCTGTTCTTTAAAATTACAAGTTTAATTTGAAAAGAAACTTTTCATTACACTAAAAACAGGAAGACTGTTTCTCAGGATGTTCTTGTACAAATTTTAAATTTTATCCAATTTTCTGTTTCTCAAATAAAATTTTAATCATCTCATCCCTTTTCTAAAAACATCACCTTATTAAGATTTCCAAGTATATCAACCATTCTCAGGAATATTATTTTCTTATTTTAATCTCATATACATTTAGTCTCTCAATCTGCTTTTCTCTCTTTTTGAAATATTTTTTTACAGGTGTTTCTTATGAACTTGCATGACTCTTCTTACTTCAAGGACAGACTCTATTTCCAACATTTTATATTGTTCTCCTATGCGCCTTTTCTAAATCTCCCATCTCTAAGAAACCACATTTTATTTTGATCATCTTAACTTAGGTTTGCCATTTTTTTAGAACTTCACACAAAAGTAGGATCATACAGTATGCATTACAGTACTTGCTTCTTTCACTCTGCATAATGTTTTTAAGGTCCATCTGTATGGCTGTATTTATGAATTAGCCATTCATTTTTACTTCCAGACAGTATTCCACTGTATGGATACCAAAAACCTTGTCTTTTTATTTTATGATGGTTAGACATTTGGGCTTATCTAGACCAGTGAATGAGAAATGATGTCTCATTTTGGTTCTGACCATATTCACATGAGTGCTGTCTCTTCTTAGTAGCTACTTATGTGTCTTTCTTTGCAAGATATTTCATCAAATCTTTTTCTTATTTAAGAAAATCAATTGCCTTTAATTATTGAGTTTTAGAGTGTGACTATTTCCTTCATATAAGTTCTTTGTCCACCAGATGTATTAAGACTAACATTTCATAATTGTACCTTGACTATTTTCTTGAGTGTCTTAATGAGAAGTTCTGCTCATAAATTTATTCTTTTGGGTTGGTATTTTATTATCTGACTTTAAAAAATCTTTGCCTCTAGATAAAATATTGCTGGAATTTTCCCCAAATTCAAGGAGGAAAATGTTGTCTTTCACAAATAATTGTGATACAGATATTAGCAATTAGGTATTTTTAGGGAAGCACTTTACTAAACTGAAAATTATTTCATTTAAGATTAAGTTTGTTCTGATATGTTCCCCTTTGGTAATAAATGCCTTAAAATAGTTTACATTGTGATTTATATATATATATATATATATTAAAATTTACCCTTTTCAGGTATTCAGTTTGTTGAGTTGGATTAAGTATATATAATCATGCAATCTGTATTTTATTTAAGATGCAGACTATTTCTACTATTACAGGACATCTCTCTTCTTTGGTAGTCAGTCCTATACTCTGATTTCCAGAAACCTAAAATGTGCTTTCTCTCTCTCTTTCGATTTTCCTTTCCAAACTGTGTAGAATAAATGCATTCATATAGTGTGCAGCTTCAAGAGTCTAGATTCTCTCACTTAGCATCTGTGTGAAATTCATCCATGCTTCCATGAATAAAATTCAGCCATAATTCCTGTTTTAAAATGAATGGCTTTCTATTGTTATTCTCTTGCTGTTCCATTTCGATTTAATTCCACTTCTATTTAATTCCTGTTTGAAAATAAGTGGTTTTTTTCATTATTATTCTCTTGCTGTTCCATTTCTAGCCCACCACATACATGTGTTCCCATTTGTACCCCCATTTGGGCTGCTTCAGATTTTGATAATTGTGAATAAAGCATCATAAATATTCATGGTCAGGATTTTGTTTTGGACATACGTTTTTTGTTTTTCGTGAGTAAATAACTAAGAGTGGCACTGCTGCATCATATGTTAAATGCTGATCTAAACATAAGAAACTGCTCAAGTGCAGAGCTATTGTCTTTACCATGGTGTTTTTATGCATTTTCAGTTATTAATTGTAAAACCTCCAAATACAACAGATTTCTTTTGGATTTGGAACCTTGGAACATATCACCTGAATGCGCATTAGCTCTAGAAGTACTTTTCTAGATTCCCAAGAATTTTGATAGATGGATTTGAATTTTGTCAATTGCTTTTGTTGTAACAACTGACAGAATAGTGGTGTTTTCTTCTTTTGATCTCTAATATGGTGCAAACACCAGTTTTCACAGAGCCTTGTATTACAGTGAGCCTCACTGGATCATGGCACAGTGTTTATGTGTGCTGTTGAATGCTACAATACTTTAATGATATTTTCCCATCTGTATTAACAAGAGATAGTCATTTTGTTTTTCTTTCCATATTTGGTTTTCTTTGTTTCCCTTTGCTCTTAGTTTCTAACAAAGCAATACTTACACCTTAAAATGAGTTGACTTCTATTCCCTACTTCAATCTCTGAAAGAGATGGTGCAACATTCATGTTATCTTTTTCCTTAAACTGTTACAGAGTTCACCAACACAACAATGAACTGACTTGGCTTGGTGATTTGTTTTTCAGGAGGTGTTGCTTTGTTTTGAACTTAATCCTAAAGCTATTCAGATGATCTCCTATATTAACTAGTTTTGATTAGTTGTGGTGTGTGTGTTTGTGTGTGTGTGTGTGTCTGTGTGTGTGTGTGTGTGTGTGTGTGTACTAGTCCCGGGCTTGAACTGAAGATGTGGGTGCTGTCTGAGCTCTTGTGCTCAAGGCTAGTAATCTACCACTTGAGCCACAGCTCCACTTCCAGCTTTTTTTTTTTTTTTGGTGATTAATTGGAGAAAAGAATCTCATGGACTGTCTTGCCCAGTCTGGCTTCAAACCTTGAACCCCAGATCTCAGTTTCCTGAGTAGCTAGGATTACAGGAATGAGCCACCAACACCCACCTTATTTGTGATTTTTAAGCTACTGGGTCATTTCATTTGCTTTGGCAAATTTATGTGCGTAAGTTGTTCATGGTGGTCCTTTTTGTCCTTATTGTCCTTTTAATGTCAATGAGTGATGGTTTCTCTCATTCCTAATATTAGTAATTTCTCTCTATCTTGCTAGATGTTTTTCAATTATACTGATTTTTTTAAGCAATTGGCTTTTGGTTTAATTTTTCTCTATTTTTGGAAGGACTTGCTATTTCTAAGCAAGTCCTTACTTTTTTCATTCCTTTTGTTTACTTTGGGCTTATTTTGCTTTACCTTTTTGCTTATATTTGTTTGATGTTGCTATATAAGCAAATTAACTAGATCTGACCATCTTCATACCAGTATCTGTTGAGCTTTAGTTAGTTGCAGTTACAATACTAATCAACATAGAGTTAAAGTAGATTGTCCTACCCATGCAGTTGACTTTTTCCTTGGAGCAATAAGAGCCTCTTCTTAAAGTGCCTATCTTCAGTTACCTTTATATCAACAGCCATTAATTCACAAGGACTCAGATTGCACTGCATTCTTCATGTCAAAGTCACAGAAAATATGACTATGTGTTGGGAATCCAGCTGGTTTCGAGAGACCTATTACAACTAGACAAATTTTCTTCTGGAAATTTAAAAACCTGAAATGTCTAACAATGATAAATCAGCAAGAACAATGTACAGGGGAAATTATAAACATTAAAACAACATGTAGTAATATAGCCATGATGCATCCTAAAAATGAAGTGGGTTGGAGGAAACAAAACATCTAACTAGATAAGAAAAGATTAATGACCTACATTTCAAAACAAGAGCTTTGAGTATGTTAGGAAAAAGTTGTCAGATAGATGTCAGAGCATCTGACATGAGACCAGAGGCTAAGCAAAGTGCCTTTCATTTGCCATTACTCGGGATTGAAATCACAGCCTTGTGCTTACAAAGAAGGTGCTCCACCATTGAAGCAGATTTCCAGTCCCCTTTTCATTGGTTATTTTCAAAGTAGGGTCTCAGATTATGCCCTAGGTGGTGATCCTCCTATTTTGCTTCCCCACAATTCCTGAGGATGGCAGGCACAGGTGACCTTACAGAACCCTTGCACTTCCCCTATACCTGGGATTACAAGCAAACTCTGACTCCCAGCCACGCATCAACATGGAGTTTCTGGAACTTTTTTTTGCCTGGGTTAGTCAAAACATTCCATCCCTTTGTTCTAGTCTCCTAAATAGATAGGATTACAGGTTTGAGTCATTGGACCCAGTCCAAAGTATCTTTTATATTTAACAGATAACAAACTAAATACACTGCCAGGTGAGAAATTAAAAACCTGTTTATGAAAAAAAAGCCCAAAAAATGATGCATCTTAATCTACACTCTCACCTCAAAGGCAGATACTCAGTGAGAAAAGTGAATATTGCTTTCAAAAAAAACCTCTTAAAATTGGAATAAACGTGACATATATCCAGAAAAATTCCGATTTGTCAGTTTTGTGGTTTTGCAGAATTTTGTCACTCTCACTAAGGAAAGAACTGTCCACTGCTCCATTTCATTTCTTGTGAGGTTATTTCTTGCTATTGGGGTAGGCGGGAGGGCTCATTATTTGAAGAACGGCAATGTGTTTAAAAAAATTCATTATCTCCTGATTTCCACTGCCTCACTGAATTTTCAGCCGTAACATAGAAATAAAGTATGCATTGCGTATTTTCTTTCAAAAATCTATACCATGCGTCCTAACATCCTCATTAGTGAAGACAAGCTCATAGTTTGATACTAATTTTTTCTATATCTCAGTGTTAATCGATGTTGCCCTGCTTCTTCTTACTATTATTTATGACCTTCCAAAGTACACATACTTGAAAAATAAACCCACAAAACATGATTTGCTGGCAAAAAAGGGATCCTATAAAAAATTGTTTCATTTCCTCCACCTATGAAGTTAGCAAAAAGTGTTCTTTTGGGGCTGGGAAGGAGGCTCAGTGGTACAGTGTTTGTCTCACATGCATGAGGCCCTGGGTTTGATTCTCAGAACCACATAAGCCAGAAGTGGCCCTGTGGCTCAAGTGGTAGAGTGCTAGCCTTGACTGAAGAGCTGAGGGACAACGCCCAGGCCCAGAGTTCAGGCCCCACAACCAACCCCCCCCTCAAAAAAGGGGGGAGTTCTTTTATCTTTACCATATCCACATGAGTAATTATCTCTGTTGCCAGTTGGCTTAAAAATATATGGCCCCTTTTCCCCTAGAACTGCCTGTTTAAAAATGTGATTAAAGGCTATCACATAATTATAATTAATGCATAGAAATATCATTGGCATATGGCAAATTGAAGTTCTTGGGGAATCAAGATCTGAATGTCACAAGGCAGTTGTTGATGTTCAATAAATTCATGCTTTTCTCTGCCAAGATTTGACTGGGCAGACATGTAAAAATAGGATTATGTGAATAGTTTCTCAAACCCAAGTCTGTGAAACAATTTTAACTGCCCAGAAAAAAAAAGTTTTACAATAATCATAAAGCAGGAGAGGGCATAGGATTTGATAAGTTTACTGAATATAGTTAAATTAAAGGACTAATGTTGGACCTTTTGCATGATGATTTGCAAAATTAAAAATGTAGGAATAGGATTAAATCAGAAAGAAAATTTGCAGTGATATTTTTTGCTAACAACAGAAGTAAATGGAAGGGAAAACTTATACTGGATGCTTGAACACACACATACACAAACGCATAACACATATATATTACTTTCCAAGCAATACTACCAACTATGTAAATCATCACCAAAGGGGAAAAGGAAAATTCCACAGATGTATTTAATGACAACTCTAAAGTACAATTAAATATAATGCTTTGCAATATTAGAAGAGGTAGAATTTGTGAAAAGCTGTCTTTTACACCTGTATTGTCAAAATAGTTTAGGGGAGATTTTTGCCTCTTCCTTGACCACAAGTAGTATGTTTTGAAAATCAGTTTGTAGCACCACAGAGAAATGGAAGCAGTAGCCAACACCTCCAGAAAAACACTTAATGACTATGTATGGATATACCCTTCTATGTTATGTCATATGTGGTGTAGACCCAATGGGTCTGATTTAACAAAATCAGGAGAAGGAAACAGAGCCCAAAATCTGGTGGGAAGAGAATACTCTCTGCCTCATTCATTTTGACTGGATTACAGACAACACAAATCAGAGAGAAAGAAAGACTTCACAACTGTAATAACCAAGAGAGTCACCAAAGTCCTTTTACTATGGCTGGTCCAGATTCCTCTCCAGCACCCAGAGTGACACCATATATTAAGGCCGCGCCTCCACAATCTTTATGCTAGAATTACTTAGAACAGAAAGCCTTGGCACCCCAAACCCTCCCAGCCTCGTCCTAACCAACCACCATCCTCATCTCCACAATCTACCAGGTCTAATTTCAAGATGTCCTTTTATTATTTCATTTCATTTCATTTTATTTAACTTTTGTGTGTATGTTGGTCTTAGGGCTTGCCCTTAGGACCTGGGCACTGTCCCTGAGACTCTTTTTTTCTCAAAGCTAGCGCTTCACTACTTGGGGCATAGCACCACTTCTGGCTTTTTTCTGAACAATTTATTGGAGATAAAAGTCTCATGGACTTTCTTGCCAGGCTGGCTTCGAACTGCATTCCTTAACTACTTAGCTTCCTGAGTAGTTAGGATTATAGGCATGAGCCATCAGCACCGGGCTCTTTATTTCTTTATGTATCAACTAGTACAAAAGATCAGAAGACTTCAAGATCCCTAGTTTACCTTCTTCTCACACATTTTGCCTTTCCAGAACTCTATATATCTCTTATTCTTAAGCCTCCTTCTAGTACTGCTACCCAACTCCTGAACTCTTCCCAATGTGTCTTGTCCATACATAGCTCATAATTGGCAAGAATCATTTGTCTTTGTTGTTCTTTCCCCCTCTTGTCCGGGAAGAGCCAGGCTCCATTCTGGTTGTTCTCCTACATCCCCAATTGGCTGGATCTGGTTTGAGTTGTCTCCTTACTCTACCACTCAATGTCCAGACTATTCTTCTTCCCACTTCTCCACCCTTTAATCACCTCCCATATTGTAAGATTTTATCACCTATCATTTCTCAGTGAAGTTGGTACCTTTACTTCTCTCTAATCGTATTTCCTTTCTCATAGTAATTATCTTTAACTTTTTGGTGTGGTTTTTTTTTTTTGCTGATTTCAACACATAAAGAAATAATCCTTTGAATAATCAATCCCTGGAGTATCTAATATCATAAACCACTCTGCAACCTATGAAATAAGAAAAAAATTCTCCAAGTACAGGAATTCTCTTCAGCATGGTTACAGAAAAGAACCAGAGTTGTTTCTGTTCTTCGAATCAGAGAAAACAGGGATTTTCTTGTGACTTATTTTGCTCATCTGTTTGAAGCTGTCTCATGAATAATTGAATGATTGACATCAGACCTTCTCTCTTTAACCTCCTTCAGAGCTAAGAAATTATGAAGACATACAAGAAACTACACCTGAGACTCAGAGATGAAACCATATTTTATTCCTCTGAAACCTTCTCTATCAGTTGAGCTCATTCTTCCATGTTGACTCTCTCCTACTTTCCACGTATAAATAGTCACCAAACTCCACTGTCACCAAAATCTCTTATGTTACCCTCAACTCTCGTCTACACCACTACTCTCTCCATCTCAGCTGGACAGATCTCAAACACATTGTCCATTCTCAACACTGCTCCTCTCGTATTCAGTTCCAACATGGGAGCCTATATAATTGGGTTTCAAGTGCAATTTAGGCCATAACACTGCTCAGAACTCTGCCATCAGTTCCATGGTACTCAGGCCAACATTTAAACTGGAAATACTTCTTATAGTACTAACTAAATAGAACCAGTACCAGGATCCCTGGCAGTGAGTACGCTGTACCAATTAAAATTCTAGTGAAAATACATTGCATCTCCAGATCTACTAGATGAGAATTTCTGTGATTGGGCCTTGTGGGAATTGACATGCGTACTGGAGTTTGATACCCACTGGTATATTAGATAGATAGATAGATAGATAGATAGATAGATAGATAGATAGATAGATAGATAGATAGATAGATAGATAGATAGATAGATAGACAGATGTCCATAAGTGGTCCCTCTGCCTTTCCTCTCACATCGAAGATTCTAAGTTTCTTCTTTATCATTGTTTTATCAGCATTGTGCTCCAGGTAAACTGGCATCCATTGTATTTCCTGCATACTTCACTGCTAGATATTTTCAGTTACTTAAAGCATTTCATCTTCCACTTTAAATATGCTCCCAGGTTTCTACCTGGATCACCTCCTTACCTCCCTCAAGTCTTGTCCCTTGTGACAAATATTATGGTAAGCTTAATTATAGTGATAACTATGATCTATAGATAAAAATGTAACAACAATTAGCACTTTACCTTGTTTTCTTACAGAATACATTTATTTTTTGTCAGTCGTGGGGCCAGAACTCTGGGCCTGGGCGTTGTCCCTCAGCTCTTCAACTGAAGGCGAGCACTCTACCACTTGAGCCACAACACCATTTCTGATTTTCTGGTGGTTTATTGGAGATAAGAGTCTCAAGGACTTTCCTGCCCAGGTTGGCTTTGAACTGTGATGCTCAGCTCTCAGCCTCTATGTGCTAGGATTACAGGTGTGAACCATGGGTGCCTAACTCAGAATACACCTTTAGTGAGTTAAAATTTAGAAAAGAAGATGAAAAGTAAAACATGAAGAAAGGAATTCATTGAAAACTATCATTTCACAATGATTAAATTCACTATTTTTCATTATTATAGGTGTGTGTGTGTGTGTATGTGTGCGTGCGCACGTGCGCACACGCGCACGTGTGCTAGTCTTGGGCCTTGAACTCAGGGTCTAGGTGCTGTCCCTGAGCTTTGGCTCTAAAAGCAAGCACTTTACTATTTCAGCCACAGCTCTACTTCTAGCTTTTCGGTGATTAATTAGAGATAAGAGTTTCATAGACTTTCCTTCCCAGGCTGGCTTTGAACCCTAATCCTCAAATCTCAGCATCCTGGGTAGCTAGGATTATAGGTATGAGTCACAGACACTCAGCTCATTATTATACTTTCTATTTTCATAGACTGTATTATTCTTATTTTTGTCTCAATATATAGCATATATTCTAAGTTATAAATATTTGTTGAATAAAAAAGTGAAGAAATATGGTTTTTCTAAGCTCAATTCCACCTTTTAAAAGTAGTCCCAACAATAATTGGCTCTTCATTCTCTAGAGGTTTTGATACATCAATAACCTGAGCTAAGCCCCTTAAAGTATTTATGCTAAACAACCAAGAAGTTTACTTAACTAAAGCAAAACTACTCACCCATTAGTTTTGATCAATTTCCTCGTGGTCACTTTCATTAGACTGTTTAATTTGAACCACAATTAGAGTTTATCCTTTTAAGAGATAAAGCAGATTCCCCAGCCATTAATTAAAGAGTCTGACTAGAGTTGGTTACAAGATGGATGTTGCATGCCTTACACTTACAACCCAACTCAGCAAAAATAGTGCACTTCTCTTTTGAGAAGCAACTACTGTAACTCTAACAATAAAAACTTCAGTTTGTTTTCAGGTGGCTAGGCATACATGAAATGCTTTCAAATGTGCAAGTTTAGTACTTTCTGTCCTGGGACTCTACAGGAGCACACACTGACAAAGTGAAACCACAGATACAGTTTATAAATAGAACAAAAATGTGAATAATGTCTAAATGATGCTCTGCTGTTGCCTCTTCATGAAAGTGATGAAATGAAACACCAGTTCTAATGTCTTCAATTCCCTTTGGGCATAGTCATGTCAAAAGCTATGGCAACATTTAGAAATGATGTCATCCTGCCAACTCAGCCACATAGATAAAACTGGACAAAATTATCCTAGGTGAAATAAGTAAGGCACAGAAAGATGCAGGGCAAAAGATTCACTCACGTATGGATCTAAACAAAGTTAATCACTTGCCCAGTGCTTTGTGGCTCACATCTGTAATCCTAGCTACTTGGGAGGCAGAGAGTGGGGGATTGAGTTGTGAGGCTCGCCTAAGCAGAAAAGCTCAAGAGATTCCTTTTCAACCAATAGCTAGATACAGAAGTGCACACCTGTCATCTTAAACTACATGGAAGGCTGAAATCAAAAGGACCACAGTTCCAGGCCAAATGGGGCCAAACAAAACAAAACAAAGGTCTATAAGACTCCTTCTCAGTGGAGGGACACTGATGTGATGGCATGTTCTTATCCCAACAATGACAGAGAACATGAAATAGACAGATTGTAGTCCAGGCACATGCCCAGGAAGGAAGCTAGATCTAATATGTCGAAAATAAGCAACGAAAAACAGGGCTGAGGACATGCCTCAGCAGTAAAGTACCTGCCTACTGATCGTAAGGTCCTGAGTCCAAACCCTAGTAAGGCCGAAGAGAAAGAAAGAACCCATTGATCTCATAGATGTTCAGAGTATGATGATGGTTACCAGAGATTTGAGAGTGAAGGGGAAGCAGGGTGGGGAAGTTTGATAAATGGATGCTAAGTTATAGCTCAGTAGGGACAAGTCATTCTAGTGGCTGTTGTACAACATGGTAACCATAGGAAACCATATTGCACTATACATCTCAAAAAGGGAAAGAGAAGCTATTGAAGGTTTCCACCACAAAAACTGATAAATGCTTGAGGAGCTAGATATAGTTCACCTAATTTAAACTACGGTTAAATATAATGTATCAGAACTCTGTGTGGCACCGTATTGATGTGTACAATTTTTATGCTTTCCTGTATTTATTTAAAAAAGGTCTATAAATCATTCAGAGGCAAAAATGGGGATATGACAAAAAGACATCTCAAAGGTGGATAGTTCTACATCTTGGGAAGTTAAGACTTTGGCTATAATGGGAAATGCTGTACTATACTTCGTATTTATTAGTCTTTCTACTATAATGAGAGATCCTGTTCCCTGGGACAATAAATCACCCAAATGAAGGGGTGTGGTTGGTGGAGAATTTAAGTTACCATTAAAGGTCAAGTATGAAAATACCTACATTTGCATAACACATGACTTCCTTAAAATGTAAATATTAAAATTCACTATGATGACATCTCTCTTAAATGGTGAAAGACAATTCTCTGTTGAACCTCTGGGAGAAAGTATAATACCACACTGATAAAATCAAAGGGATAGTTGTCAAATAGCTACCCTCTTAATGTTACCAAAAACCTAGCAACCTGGTGCCTGATGGACTTTCATTTGCAAAGAGACACCTTCTTAAAAGTTTGTTGTGATGTTAAAAATGATTGCCACGTAGAATGTCTAGCAGGTAGTAAATGCCAGTTCATTTCACCTTTTCTTATTAGTTATGGTTCTCCTGTTATTTTATACATGCACACAGACACACATGCACGCACACATATGCACACACACAAACAGGTCACATAGGACTTAAGTTCACTCCTGTTTTCTTGTTGCTTGTGGGATAATATATTGCTGTCACAATTCATGAATTCAGGAATACAGATCTCTTCATCATTGAACATATATGGCTGTAATTTAGCATATTAACACATTCCAGAAAAATCATTTTTCAATATATATGTTGAAGGCTGCAGTGAATATCAACATCCATTCATGATAAAAGCAAAACCAAGCCAACCAAAGAACAGTTCATGAGTTAGGGCTAAAGGAAATTACCCAAATGTAATAAAGAATGGATTAAAAAAATAAGCCTAGAAAGCTGGGCACCAGTGGCTCACGCCTGCAATTCTAGCTACTCAGGAGGCTAAGATCTGAGGATATTGGTTCAAAGCCAGCCAAGGCAGGAAAGTCTGTGAGACTCTTGTCTCCACTAGACCACCAGAAAATCAGAAGTGGCATTTTGGCTCAAGGGATCAAGTACCAGCCTGGAGCTGAAGAGCTAAGGGACAGTGTCCAGGCCCAGAGTTCGAGCCCCATGACCAACAAACAACAACAACAACAATAAGCCTATGAGAAAGATAGTAAATTGTAAATTATTTTAAGATCCTGCAAGAACCAAAAATACAAGTGCTAACTTTTAATGTTGATATTCAACATTATGCATGGAAGTCTGATTGGTACAAGAGGACATGGAAAAGAATAAATTAATAATGTGACAGCATTAGAGTCCCATTAGTATGAATTACAAAAGAAAAATGAATGTCAAAGCATTAAATCTTTTGGACTTCATAAAAAAATTAGCAAGATCTTCCTCAAGGGAAAAAGATACAAAGTCAAAATATGAAGAAATATTTGTAACACATTTAGAAAAAAATATTAGTGTTCTTAATTTGTGAAGATTGCTTACAAATAAATATCAGACTTAATCATTTCTGCCAATCTAGGACTGTGATACCTTATTTTGTTTTGATCTCTTTTGTTGATCATATGGGAAAGAATACTACTTTGAGCCACAGTTCCACATCCCATTTTCTGCTGGTTAATTGGAGATAAGAGTCTCATGGACTTTCCTGATGGGGCTGGCTTTAAAATGTGATTCTCAGATCTCAGCCTCCTGAATAGCAAGGATTACAGGTACAAGTCACCAGTGTCTGGCAAAAGAATCCTTTTTTTTTATTGTGAAAATACTGTACAGAGGGGTTACAATTACATGGGCAAATAATGAGTACATTTCTTATCAAGCATTGTAGCCTCCTTTGTTTCCCCTTCCCATCCCTTCCCATCCCCCCCACCCCACCACTCAATCCTCCTCCCCCACCACCAAAGTTGTAAAGTTTGTTTTTGACATAACGTCTTGTACGTCTCATTGTTGCAATGAATTCTTATTAATATACACTTTCATTAAGTTAGACATCCTTTTTCATGGATTATAGATAAGTATCTTTGTGTTTCTTTCTGATTATATATGTTAAAATGTGGATTCATTTATGAAAATTAACTACTCTTTCCACCGTTTTCTAGCAGCTACCTTTTAAGAAGTTAAATTTATTTTAACAGACATGGAATCTCTTCTTATTTTATTTGTGGTGTAAGATAGCGTGATTTTAAATTTTTTGTAAGATTAAATTTTTATTGTGAAGAATTTTAATGTCTGGCAAGGAATTTAAAATTTTCTTTTTCTTTTCTTTTCTTTTTTTTTTTTTTGGCCAGGCATTTTTTTGTAATTTGTGTGTGTGTGTGTGTGTGAGAGAGAGAGAGAATACCATACAGAGGAGTTACAATTACATGGGCAAGATAACCAGTACATTTCTTATCAAGCATTGTTGCCTCCTCTTTGTTTCTCCTTCCCATACTCCTCCCACATCCCCCCACCTGATCCCCCCCAACCAAAGTTGTAAAGTTCATTTTTCGACATTATGACTTGTTCATCTCATTGTTGCAATGGGTCCACCTGTGTCCCTAGTCAAACGATTTGTTTTTGTCCTTCCCCTCCACAAATTATACCAACATCAAATACAGTGAAAGCAGGGGTTATACTGTTGGGGAGGGACATACAAAGCAACATAGAAATCATCTTATAAATATGTTAGAAACAATTGCATGAAAGAAAAAAAAGTGAATACTTAGCTTGGGGTTCATTCCCCTAACATCAACTTATCTGACCTTTTCTGCTTGACTCAGACATATACTAGTTATTACAAATTAGGGAAACCATGGGACCTATGTTTCTTTGGGCCTGGCTTACTTCACTTAATAGAATTATTTCCAAGTCTTCCCATTTCCTAACAAATGGGGCAATGTCATTCTTTCTGATGGAGGCATAGAATTCCATTGTGTATATATACCACATTTTCTTGATCCATTCATCTACTGAGGGACATCTGGGTTGGTTTCATATCTTAACTATGGTAAATAATGCTGCAATAAACATAGTTGTGCTGGTAGCTTTAGTATGGTCTTATGTGTGAACATTTGGGTAAATGCCCAAAAGTGGGATCGCTGGGTCATAGGGAAGCTCTATGTGGAGTCTTTTGAGGAACCTCCATACTGCTTTCCAAAGTGGTTTTCTATTTGATTATTAATTGAAATTGACTGTCTATTTGATTTTCACTGATTATTACCATCATCTATTTTTGCCTTTGGCTAGAACGAGATCTTGGCTTCATCCTTTCTTGCTAAACTTCACATGCTTATTCTTGGCTGTATTTTCTATCACATGAATGTTAAAACCAGCTTGACGAGCTCCATGCAAAAGCTGTTGAGATGTTGTTTCAATTCATTTTGATGGCTGTTTTTACAATGTTAAATGGCTAGGCTCGTATATGTGACGAACATATAAATTTATGATGATCTTATTCCAGTTCCTTAATTGAAATTTATAATTCTCCCCATTCAGACCTTACTCATCTTTTTAACTATTCTCTTCCCTAACTATACAAGAGCGCTTGTGGGGAATATAAATGACATTTTAAAGTATACCTTTGATTCATTACTTATAGAAATGTGATTCACTTTTACACTGTGATTTATTTTTGAACATGCATTACAACTCCATTGACTGGTCTTGTGATGAGATGCATTTTGCCCAGGTCTTCAGTATTTGAAGAGAAGAATCAGACAGCTTCCATAATGAAGGATGCTTGACTGACAGAAATGAATGTTACATTATTTCCCTGCAACCAAATTAGTTGACTCTATCTTCAACTCACCTGTATATAATTTGCATCTTAAAATAAAAACACTTTTATAATGAAAGCATTAACTTCAATAGTAGTAAATGATTATAATGAATGATTATTTTAGCAATTTCTTTATGAATAAAGAAAAGCTAGTAGAGAATGGGAGCATTTTCTATTTTTATCATTGTGGTTCCTTAAATTGTTCGTAAATGACTAAATGTGTTCTCTTGAAAGATGGCTCTAAACTAGCAGTGAAAAAAGTAAAATCTTACTTTTATCTTCTAAACTTTTAAAATCTTTAAAAAAATCACTCCTTACTGTGTATCTCATTTCTTTGTCTACAAAAAATATGATTAATGACACTAATCTGGAGACAATTTAGCAAAGATGCAAGAGATGGAGCAGAAGCTGAAATGTAATTTGTGCCCTTTATCAAGGAAACCATGTATAATAATAGGCTACATTATTCAGTTGCTAACTATCCCAAGTACTAAGGTTATTGAAGCTGAGGTTATCAGTGAAACCATATACTCCATAAAGTTTACTTTAAAAATATTAAGACTTTGTTTGGAAAATAAATTTAGCTTCAAAATCATCTCCATTATCTTTCACCTACTACATATATAAATTCTTTGTTCTAGGCTCAGCTAAATTGTGTACAGCTCCTGTACATTTAAATCTAGCTGAAATAATGAGCTTGTGTCCAAATGTTGAATGCTAAGTAAACCTTACATGTTGCTCTTGAACAACTTGGACCATTGACACGGGATGTTGTGTTGGACTTCAGTTCCTCTCATTTTTCTACCAGCGGGGCTGCCAGAACCAAACCTGAGCAAAGAGATGATCTCATTCTCTTTGATCATCCTTACTAATAGTCTTTGTAAAGAAAATGCAAGCAAATTCAATCATACTGTTCAATGTACATTATATGAAAATTGTACTAGGTAAAATGAGGATAAGGCTGTGAAGGGGAAAACCAGGGAGAACTCACTTACAACTTTTTGTACAAGCACTTAATAATAATTTTTAGTGGAAAAATGATTAAGAGTATAATGACATTTGAAAAAAATATGAAAAAATAAACTTCATCATGGAATCAACAAATACATCTATTCTTATTAATTAAAAATGAAGGATGAAGTGATGTCTACTTTCAGAACATCACTCATCTCCAAACAAAGAGAATCCTCCAGATATTTTTTTGTCAAAAAAATGTTGAAAAGAACTCAGATCCTGAATTAGCCTTTTCTTCTGATTTTAAGGTTAAGCAAAAGCCCCATGCTTTCCAATTTAAAACTCGGAGCTTGATCCATTCCCATTTCAAACTGATTGCCAATCTTTTTGTACATTTAACTAAATTCAGACCCTTCCTGGTACACTATGCATGTTTTAAAATCTTTGTCACAACTAAGGAACAATTTTAGTGACAAGCACAATTTGAGCCTCTTAGATGATTGAGACTATCTTACCAGATTCCATACGATTTTATTCACTAAACTATAAATCCATTGACAATGCATTGTGGTCCATTGAGAATATTGCTTCTAAGTAATTATAAGGTCTTTGATAGAAGTAGTGTCAAGAGCATTTTTTTTGTTTCAGGAAAAAAAAGAAAGCAGGAAATTAAATCCAGGACACGTTTACATTAACAATGATTCAAGCTACTCTTTTGGTTTTGTCTTAGTTTTGTAAGTTGGTTCCAAGAAGTACCACTTTCACCATCCATCCACGGGCAGGACCACACAACTTAATATTCACCTTAAGAGATCCAATGGAGACACCCACCCTGCCCACTGCAGTGGAATTACATCCTCAACAAAACCACTAGGAGTTTGCCCTGGTGTGAGCACTTTCCCTATGGCAAATGAATATAAATCTGCCCCTCCCTCAAAGGTAGAACCATTGCAATGTACAATGAAGAGGTGCTTGGGTTATAATACACAGTATAGACTTTGTACTGTTAAGATAAACCAATAAGGTACCCAGTTCATTCCTGATGGGTTATCAGTGTTACGTGGGAAAAAATGACTCCTGAAGTTGAAAACTGGAAGTCAACTAGAAACCAATGAGTTTTTTTAAAAGAAGAAAATGGGGAAAATTAAGTTACTCAAAGCAGTAATTACATTCCAAATCACTGTGGGGGGGAATGTTTTGTTACCTTTTCCTCTAAATTTTATCACTTTGTTCTTCCATAAATGGACTTAAAATGCTAACTTTTTAAAAACAATTTTATTAACAAATATTAATGACACACGGGCATGATTATTATGACATTTCCATATATGAAGTGTATCCTGATCAAACCTACGGCCTCTAACACCTATTTGACACAAATCTAAGTCAACAGATGTCTCTCTTTGTCTTATTAGCACTTCTGTTAGACATACTGGGCTCAGCAACCCAAACAAGAGGGAGTTCACACTGTTGTTTTGAAAATCATGGCAAAGAAGCAGGATTTCAGACAAACAGTGTAGCTTGTGGTGTTGTTCAAAACAAGCTGGACAAACAGCTTGAAAGAGTGAATAAGACAGGCAGGTGAAAAGTAACACATTGTAAAACATTTTGAAAAGAGGGATCCAACATAAAGGTGTACACAGCAGAACCAGTGGCATTTGGGATCATGTTTCTGATATAAAGACATCAAAGAAAAAAACAAAAGAATAGAGAATTGAACAGAACCTCATACTGGTCTGGCTGAAAATAAAAGCAAATGAAACACCCCAAAGTGCAAAGCATGTTAATCATTTTTTAAAATTTGTAAACTTACTTTAAGTATCGTATAATAATAAAAATTGTTAATAATAATGGATGCTTAATTAACATATAATGATTGTACATATTTATGAGTACCATTGCTATTTAACACATACGTAACATGGAATGACCAGAAAAGGTTGATTGAATTATCCATCACCTCAAACATTTACCATTTTAACCTTGTTAATCTTGTGGAAAAGGACAGTTATTTCTGAACTAGAAGAAAATCACTTTGGGATTCCAAAAAGTTGACAAAAAGTAATTCTGTTACTTGAGCAATAGCCACTGAATAATAAATTGCTACTTGAATAAACTTTATTTGTTCGGTAGAACAAATGCCAAATGGACTCTGCAGAAATGGCCAACCATTTTGTTTTTGTTTGTTTGTTTGTTTTATTGTGAAAATACTGTACAGAGGGGTTACAATTACATGGGCAAGATAATGAGTACATTTCTTATCAAGCATTGTA
>NW_012267240.1:15070673-15122837 GCF_000151885.1 Dipodomys ordii
TTACAATTACATGGGCAAGATAATGAGTACATTTCTTATCAAGCATTGTAGCCTCCTCCTTTGTTTCCCCTTCCCATCCTTTCCCATCCTCCCCGCCCCCTGCCCCGCACCAAAGTTATAAAGTTGTACATCTCATTGTTGCAATGGGTCCACCTGTATCCCTATTTAAACAATTTGTTTTTCTCCTTCCCCTCCATAAATTATACCAACATCAAATACAGTGAAAGCAGGGGTTATACTGTGGGGGAGAGACATACAAAGCAACAAAGAAATAATCTTCTAACTGTGTTAGAAACAATCACATGAAAGAAAAACACATTTGAATACATATCTTAGGGTTCACTTTGGGATTCCAAAAAGTCGACAAAAAGTAATTCTGCTACTTGAACAATAGCCACTGAATAATGAATTGTTACTTGAATAAACTTTACTGCTTAGTAAATTTGTTCAGTAGAACAAATGTCAAATGGACTCTGCAGAAATGGCCGACCATTTCGTTACCATATACTTATTAGTGAATATTTCAAGCAAACTGTTATGTATGTATTTTTTGAAATATTTCTATTACAAGATTTGTATAATGTCAACTAGGAATTTACCTAGGAGTTACAAAATCCAGAAACCTCTACAGAACGGCAGGCCTTGCATGTCCCAGCAGGACAGTTCGCAGTTAATATTAATTTTTTTCTGAAACAGCTACTAGTAAAGCTGTTAAAACAATCTTGTTATAACACTGACACTGCAGTTCTTTTTTTTTTTCAGGTGACCAGAATTATAGGGTGATTACTTTAAAGAGAACAAAAGTACCGAGGAAATTTATAAGGAAAAGAAAGGAAATACAGCATTTGGCAATCTTTCCTCCAAACCAAAATGATCCTTCCAATTTCTTAATTATGAATATGGTAAAGAAGTGAAATGGCTCCCCCTTTGAGTCGAGCAGCATGGCTGCCCATCTGCTGATTAGACAACCTGCTTCTTCCTCATTTATCACTTTAATGTTACAGTGAGTTTCAAATGAAATGACTGGACTGCAGAACACGGAAACACAATTACAAATGGAACTGACCAGCACGAGGAGTTGCCCGGGTGAGCAATAGCTTGGGCCTGCCATTTGTCACCATTTGCTTTGACAGCATCCCATTCATTTCATTTATCACTTGATCCTTTCCTATTATTTCTTTCTTGGGAGGGTGTCTAATCAGCATTATTTATTTTGAATCGTCTTGTCTTAAGAAGCTCCTAACGAGACCACAATTACTGTACAAATTTAAGGAAAGCGCCAGCCCCACAAGCCAGAGATGCGTATTCTGATTGCCCGTGCAAAAGTGAATTCATAGAAGTTGTAAAGATTAACTTCACTCTTAAATGTGTGCATATGTGTGTGGAGTGTTAACCAATTGGAAAACTTAGCACCATGAATGAAACCAAGGGAGTGTAATCCATTAACTGATTTAATTAGTAAACAAGAAAGAATCACAAGAAGACTTCATGGTCTAATGGTGAACTAACAGATACGACTTGTAAAGCTAGGCACTGGTGGCTCATGCCTGTGATCATAACTACTCAGAAAGTTGAGATCTGAGGACTGTCGTTCAAAAGTCTGTGACTCTTATCTCCAATTAACCACCTGAAAACAGCACATGGTACTGTAAGCTCAAGTGGTACAACAATCGCTTTGAGCAAAAGAAGCTCAGGATCAGTACCCAAGCCCTGAGTTCAAGTACCATAACTGACAAAAAAAAATAAGTGTAAATCCATGAATGAATGAGGTGAGGATTGTTTGGTCTTGACAGCAATCTAAGTTATCACACTGGGACATTATCTGCCTCTAGAAGGAAAGACACATGGCATTCCTGTCTTATCTCTTACATATTGGTCAACCACAATTCAACTTTTCTCCATTTTCTCTAAAATCTAGAGACAGTGATACATTTCTCATGATAGGAAAGATTTGAGATGTTTGCATAAATGGCTATTTCTGCAACTTTTCTGATTGCGCTGTGATGTATTTCTGCAAACAGAACCTGTACCTCCTCTTTCTCTGAAGGTCAGATCCTCATAGTCCTTTATTGTCTTTGCTTAAGTGGTAATAATAAGGTGAGCACTAAAGAAAACCAAACAGGTGAAATTAGAAGATGGGCTGGGATGCATTCTGACATCCTATATACATTCTGGCATAAAGTTAGGCAATCTTTGTAACTCCTTAATTGGTGGAATAAGGGTTTTCCATTATACAAGTCTTTCATTCTAAAAACTTTTCAATCAGGTTTGTCATATCCATGGGTATAAAAACAACACACACACACACACACACACACACACACACATTCCGGGTTCTTTCCTAAGAACTTCAGATATATTAATTCATTTAAACTTCACACTAACAATGTGATGTTGGTACCATTCTCACATTATTATGCAGATGCAGAAATTCAGGCCCAAAGAAGTAGCTTCATGAAGACAATACAGTCAGTAAGTAATGACTGTGGATTTCAACCCACAGATGAGGGTTCCAGGATTTACATTGTTATTAACATTATCCTGAAATTTATATAAGTTTTCCCTGATACAAAGACCCAACTAAAAATGTCTCCTTTTTTATAGCTACCTCAAAAGAAACCTTCTGACTAAGCCACAAATGAAAACCAACATCATCACCATAAACAAAAGGTTATTATTAATACTAAAAAGAAACAAAATGAGGTTATAAATTTTAAGAAATAGGCAATTATGAATTTTAGCATAATGAAGCAATACTTATTTAAATAATAATTCACAACATAAGTAACAAAAACCATTTATTTTAATCATGGTCAACTAATTTACAATGAATAATGTATATATTATAGTGGTTAATTATAATCCAGTTGTTAATGATAATTGTATTAGTACATTTAAGTCATTTTAGTGTAACAAACAGGGCTGGACGACTTTTCCCTGACAGTAGAATGAGTGTACTAGACAGCAAAATGATATAGACATTAGTCTAGGGTTCTATTCACCATACTGCAGAGCAGAAGACACTAAAAATGACAGTAAAAATAAATTATCACTGGGACTCCTAAGACCTGATTTGAGCTGAATTAAAGGAACTTTCCAGGTCCTAACCAAGTCAAGGACAGTCTAGTCACCTCTACAGATGGTAGAAGTGATGTTACAGAGTAGTCAATATAAAGCAATTAATGGATGCCACAGAGCAGGTCAAAGGTGAGTCATTGAAGTCTAATGTCACATTGCTTTCCTGGACATCAGGGCCTTCTCCATTTGTATACAGGCTTTGTGAAATTCCATCATCCAGGTGAAGATTATGGTGGAGAGAGACATCAGAAAGACCAAACATTTGCCCAAATATACCTACCAAGTTGCTCAAAGGCAATCAGTCATTTCAACCGGAAGACATGGAAATATTCAATTGACAAATTTAATTCTCTCCTCCCCTCGGTGAGCAACATGAGGAAGAGTGAAAGATCAGTAACAACAACAAAAATGAACTGTTTCTTTGCCTCTCAAATTGGTAGTTTAAAATTCTGACTTTGACTTTTCCCCCTTTTCCTTTTACGACTTCATTCATTCTTTTATTTTTTTTCCTTCCTTTTTCATATTTACTTTCTTCCTAGACTCTTTCTCTCATCTTTCCTTTCCCTACCTTTTAGTCATTTAGCAGTTAATGCATTCCACTCCTGTAGCTGGTATTTTAATAGGTGCATGGATAATAAGTGCATGGAGTTTAACAGCCCTGCCTCAGAGCTATGATAGTTCAATGGAGGAATAAAAAGCATGTAAATAAAGACTCCTATATCACAACATAATGAGTGCAGACACAGGTGTGCAGACACAGGTGTGTATGAGGTATTGTAAGTAAGGTGATTGAGGGACTGCTTCCCTGCATATAGACTATATCTCAGGGTTGAAAATGATTTTGTCATGCTCTGTAGACAATATAATTATCTATGTTTTTTTTTTAAATCTCCAAACAAGGTCTAAAGAAGTGACAGAGAGAAGTAGATTTTTGGCTGGGTGTTGATTGTGGAGCCTGAACCCTGGGCTTGGCATTGTCCTTCATCATTTCAGCTCAAGACTAGCACTCTACCACTTGACCCACAGAGCCACTTCTGGCTTATTCTGCTTATGTGATGCTGAGGAATCGAACCCAGGGCCTCATGCATGCAAGGCAAGCACTCTGCCACTGAGCCACCTTCTCAGCCTGAGGAGTAGATTTGATCAAAGTACTTTATATGCATGGGAAATATCACAATGAAACCTCATTGTAAAATTAATATATGCTAATAAAGAAAAAAGAAGTGAGCAAGAAAAGATGTTTGTGTATCCAAATAATATAGAGTTATATAGAGCATTACAGTTCTATATACCAGAAATGAATATTAGAATATGTGCTTGCATGAAAACCAAATTAATGAGTTAGCCAAGAAAAGGTGTGCAGAGATTGCAAGTTAAAAAATATAGTGTGAAAGAACCAAGCTGTATCTAAACACAGACATATATTCAATGGTTGGAAACTTTCATATAATTAATTAATTACATTTCAGTTTCATCTATCAGCTCAACTCAATAGTGCTCAAAATCCCAGCAAGCTCTTTTGGGAAAGTAATGACAAGCTGAATTCTAAAATATGCATACCACAAACAAAAGAAATAGAATAATCAAAATAATTCTAAAAAGAAGAAAAAAGTCAGAGGATCTACACTCTACTTTGTTGCTTGATTTTTAGACTTACTTGAAGGTGTGATTATCAAAACAGTGTAGTTTAGACAAAAGGACAAATATATCAATCTATGATGACAAAAGAAAAACACTATAAATAAACTCACAAACATAATCAACTGATATTTTACCAAGATACAAAGCAAATTCTATGCAACAAGTATGACTCTTTAAGAAAGTGAATCTAGAATAATTTGATCTTCACATGGAGGGAAAAAGCCTTGAGGTAAATCTTACAGAATATGCAAAAATCAACTCAAAACTCATAAATCTCATAAAGACACAATACAAAAGAATCATGGCATATAAAAATCCTAGAAAGGACAAAAATATGTGTGGCTTTGGACTTGGTGATGAATTTTTAGAGACTATTGGAAAAATCACAAACCAAAAAAGTTTGTTAATTACACTGCATCAAAATAAAAAGTAAAACTTTAAGCAAAATATTAGCAAGACAATGAGAAGACAAGCCACAGACAGAAAATATGCTCAATCAATATAATTTTAAATATATATTTTATTGTAAAGATACTGTACAGAGGGCTTACAGTAAGGTAATGAGTACATTTCTTACCAAGCATTGTTACCCCCTCCTTTGTTTTTCCCCTACCATCTCTCCCAAGTTGTAAAGCTTGTTTTCAACATACTGTCTTGTACATCTCATTGTTACAATGGGTCAACCTGTATCCTGTTTAAGCATTTTGTTATTTCCCTTCCCCTCCCCAAATTATAAAAAATGTGTATACAAGATGCAGGGCACCAGAATCAAATATGAAAATGGGGAAAGAACATGTAAAAGAAACAAAAAAAAATCACATAGTACATTAAAAACAGCAGCAACAAAGATAAAACCTTTTGGGATTCATTTCACTTAGCATCATCTTATATGGTCATATGTACATAGCTTTTGAACTTTTCTGCTTGTCTCAGATATATACTAGTTATTGCAAATAAGGGAAACCATGGGACCTATGTTTCTTTGGGCCTGGCTTACTTCACTTAATAGAATTTTTTCCAAGTCTTTCCATTTCCTAACAAATGGGACAATGTCATTCTTTCTGATGGAGGCATAGAATTCCATTGTGTATATATACCACATTTTCTTGATCCATTCATCTACTGAGGGGCATCTGGGTTGGTTCCATAGCTTAGCTGTGGTAAATAATGCTGCGAAAAACATAGTTGTGCTGGTAGCTTTAGTATGGTCTTGTTTGTGATCATTCGGGTAAATGCCCGAAAGTGGGATTGCTGGGTCATAGGGGATAAAATAGGGAATGCTTCATGAATTTGTGTGTCATTCTTGTGCAGGGGCCAAGCTAATCTATGTATCATTCCAATTTTAGTATATATACTGCTGAAGGGAGCACCAATTCATCTATTTTTTAAGGAGCTTGTATCCATATATGTTTTTAAAGAATCTTTAAAATTTAACAATAATTGAACACACAACTAACAAATCATAGGCAACACTTTTGAACAGGAAGATATAGAGAAGGAAAATAAGCCTATGGAAAGATGCTAAACACAATTTTTTCCATATATTTTTATTGTAAAAATACTGTACAGAGGGGTTACAGTTACATGAGTAAGGTAATGAGTACATTTCCTATTGAACATTGTTACCTCCTCCTTTGTTTTTCCCCTACCATCCCTTCCCTCCCACCTCTTCAACTCCTCCCTCCCTCCCTCAGCCCCCAAAATTGTAAAGTTTGTTTTTAATATAGTGTCTTGTACCTCTCATTGTTACAATGGGTCAACCTGTATACTTATTTAAGCATTTGTTATTTCTTCTCTCCCCTAATTAGAAAAATGTATATACAAGATACAGGACACTGACATCAAATACAGTGAAAACAGGGGTTATCTCATGGGGGAAGAACATACAAAAGAAACCAAAAAATCACATAGTACATTATAAACCAATACCATTAAAAACAATACCAAGAAAGAAAAAAATTGTAAACATATTAATGAAATGAAAATTTAAACCATAAGTTCCCACTATATACCTATTAGAATGACTAAGCATTTTTTTGTCTGTTGTAGGGATCGAACTCAGACACTGGGTGTTGTCCCTGAGCTGACTAAGCAATTTTTAAGGAAACTAAAAATACAAATCAGTGGTGAAAATATGGAACATTGATGACTATTGAGATGATAAATAGGACAGCTATTTTGACAGATTCGGAAACATGCAAACAATTCTACATCTAAGTATTGACCCAGTAAAATGAAAATTCACATCCACAAAGAATCCTAAACACAAATTTTTATATAACAGCATTTTAGGTAAAAAAAGAAAGCAAGAAAGAATAAATGAAAGAAAAACAGAAAAAGAAACTACCAACATACCTTTAATCAGTGAACAAAAACCAAACAGATACAGTAAAAGAATGAAATACTACTCAACAATACAAAGTAAACTGATTCTTTTAAGTGCCTGAAAGACAACTAAATTCATTTTTCTATGTGAAATTGGCCAGACTCCAAAGGCAATAAATAAACTGCATTATTCTATTCATGATTATGATTTGGAAAAATCAAAGCCATAGGAGCAGAAAAGTTACATTTCATCTTATGCTCAAGTGTTAACTTACCCCACCTTCTCTCTCTATGTAGAAAATTTAGATTTTGCTTAAGAACAGACCTTGGGGCTTACAGCTGAGGAGACTTGGCCCCATTTTGACATAGTCTCTTAGCAATACACTACCCCTCCCTTGCCATAATGTTTGAAATGCATGCATTCTTAAGGCACACACACCTAAAATACTCTCCTTCTTATTTCTTAACCTCCTATTCTAGAAAAGACACAAAACTTAGTTGTGTGTGTGTGTGTGTGTGTGTGTGTGTGTGTGTGTGTGTATATATATATATATATATATATATATATACTTATAAAGGCCAGATGCTGGCCTTTTCAGTATTACTGTAATAATTTTCTTTCTTTTAGAGGAGAAAAACATTCTTTGTAGAAGCAGTACAAGCAATAGACCTGTAAAGCTCTCAGACAGGAGGAAAAATATCAAAGAAAAGACCGAGTGCAAATTAATAAAGCATAAAACACTTGTACCATAAAAATAACCTGGAGAAGTATCATTAGTGTTGCAAATTACTACACGAGTAATTATCCCCAAGATGTTCTGGCATTTGCCACATCTTGATTGCAAAGGCCTGACAAAATGTGGTAAGGAGATAAAACTGTCAGTCCTCAAATGTTTTGCGAGAGGGTATAAAGGTTGAAACCTGAGACAAAACTCTCTGAACAAACAAGACCAATGGCAGGGTGTTTTCCGGTGGGTATGTAATACAAATAGTTGAATGCATAGCATAATTGACTGGAGTGTTATTGGGAGGAAAAGAAAAATGTAAGTTTCCTCTCCTAGTACTATGGAAATGATGCTTTCCTTGGACTAATGTCATTTGGCCATCCAAGGTTTCACCAATCTCGGGGATATACACATGTGGTAAGACCAGATTGTCAGGTGACCCCCTGGATCGTCCATTTCAGACAGTCATGGCAGGAAAGCATATTCTGTGAAATGAGAGCCATCCAAACCACTAACATACCAGCTAAAGAAGGGATTATGTGGCATGATAATAAAGTTGAGTTTATGGGAGACTCAAGAGTGTAAATATATAAATAAAATTTTGAGGACAGTTCAATCTTGATCCTGATTTTTAACAATTCCTAAACTGTTCCCTAATTATAAATTAGAGAAACAATATATCTCACTTCTGATCTAATTGAGATCGATTACTAATTCTTGTTGTCCTAAAAGGATTCGTACAATACTGAGAAAACCATCTTTTTCTCCTAATGTTATCTGTACATAGATCAGGTGTTTCTGACAAGTTCTGTTCTACTTGGCTAATAGTTATTTTGGCTCAGTGCATTAGAAGTAAGCAAATCCTAATATAATTTCAATGAAACATGTTGGTGGTTTACACACTGTTGTGTTATTAGCCAAGATGGATTCTTCTGTTTTTCAGGACTATACTATTCATTGAATTCTTCTTTTAGGAAGAAACTGAAATTACTAATATTTACATAAAATTATGTCTTACCCAACACTTTCAAATAGATCTTGTTTTGGAATTTTCCAGATGTTATTGGGAAATTTGATGATATTTATACTGGAGATGAGAAGATTAAAGTTTCTGAAAATCGTTGGATCAAGACACTTGTTCAGTGACAGTAATCCTGGAGTTCTACCCATGTGGCATAAAAACTGTAGCAGGAATCGGTGATAAAGTCTAAAGTTGTTCTATGTCAGAATAAAGTTGATGCCATCTTGCCCTCCAAACCATTTGGGAACAGGTAGTCTAAATGGTAATTGAAGTTCCATTTCACAGAGTGAGAGTATGAGAGGAACTGTTTGAAAGATGATGGGTTTTTACATTGAACACAGGACTATTTAAAAATAAGTGTTCATTCAATATTACATGTAGGCATGTAAAGAATTATTACATAGTTACTTGAGAGGTGGAATTCAGGAGGATCTCAGTTTGAAGCCAGCTCCAGCAGAAGAAGTTAGCAAGACATCCATCTTAGCCAATTGACTGAGCAGAGTCTCCCACACCTCTCATCCCAACTACACAGAAATATGAGGATCATGGTTCAGGCCAGCCCACAGAAAAACATGAAACCATATTTGAAAAAATAACTAAATTACAAAGCGGTAGAGGAGTTGGCTCCAGTAGTAGAGTGCCTTCTTAAATGGCCCGAGGCTTTAAATTCAAACAACCTTACCAAGAGGAGGAAGTAGAAGGAAAAAGAAAGTAAGAATTTAAAAAGGAGGAGGGGAAGAAAGGACAGAGGAAGACAGGAAGGAGAGGACAAAGAAGGAGGAGAAAGGGCTGGAGAAGGAAAGGAAAGGAGGAAAAAGAGGAGAAAGAAGAAAAAGAAGGAAGGAAGGGGAGGAGAAGGAAGAAAGAAAGAAGAAGGGAAAGGAGAAGTGGAGGAGGAAGAGAAAGAGGAGAGGCTGTGATCCAGATTTGGGGACTCTAGCTATAGAGTTACAGGTATTATAGGATTAAAGGTCTTGGAATGAAAGACTCCTAAGTGAACAAGTTTGTTGCTATAAACTGGATTGTGGAACACAGGTACAAATGCAAGGAACAGCAGTGTTACTCACCCTTGACTTACAGCTTTATAACAACAGTCATACCATAGAAAGAAGCAAGGAAGCAATGCTCTGCTCCTGAAGTACTACCTGGTGAACAACAAAAGAATGTGTTGTAGCTTGTTTTGTGTTGCAGAGTGATAAAACATGACATTTAGACTTCAGCTCTTTAGATACTCCCTTGGGCTGTGTTCAGGACACAGAACAGCTGTATGTATAATTAAATAAAACTAATTTAAATAAATTAGGTTTACCAGAAAAATCTCTGGAAGTTTGTATTTATGAAATAAATTTAACATAAGAAGTTGTTAGTACTATTTGTCCAAACTACATATTTTGAAAATGGTCAATTCCGGGACAAGGAATACATTTTAAAGTAGTAAAATGACACATTTTTTCTCTTCAACTTCATCTTGAAGGTGCAATTTTTCTGATATGTTACACAGATGAATTGTGAGAGAATATCTGTACTATAATTGTTACTGTAGCACCAGGAAAGAAAATGACATAGAATAAAAAATTCCCCCCTTCCCCTCCCAGGTTTCTTTTATACATAGCACATGTTTCTTGGAAACGTAACTACTCTCCTTTCTGGTAGAAGCTGCATACACATCAATATTTAGGTGAGAATCTATATTAAAAAACAGTAGTCAGAGGCTACATTTACTCCTAAGCTTGAAAGTAGGGGAGGGCTTGTTGCTTTTAGGAAAGCTAAATTTTTCTTGGAATAAAAATGAGCATATGACTACTAGTTTTAATGTTCTTGACTGTGGTGCCATTAGAATGTAATCATCAAGAGGTATGAAATTATTTTCATCAAAAAGTTGTGGGAATATCTTTGAAGGAACCAAGGTGAATTAAGCTGTGACCTTTTTTTGTCATATTGTCTTTCTGGATGTGCGCTCGCATAGATACTTGTTTTCTGTTTCAGAAATGAAGGGCTCTGTCCCTGTTTTAATAATCAGTCATAGGTGTAAACAAAGGGAGAGGTGATTTATGAGCAAACCTGCTGCTGCTGCTTTCTTGGAAAGCATCGTGTGAAAAATAAGAGCCTCAAACCCAGCAAAGGAATTTGCTCCATCCATCCCCATTGAGGAAGAGAAAGTAAATGCTCCTGGAAACGGATGAAGACAAGAGCCCAATAGAACGAAATCTGAAATCTACCTCATCCATAATAAACAGATGTTTCTCTGGCATTGTTTATGCCCAGTCTCTTTGTTTCAGTTCCTTTCGTTTTAAGACGGGCTTAGCACAAGTGTTAGCAAACCTTCACTTGCTTCTGGAGATGGAGAGATGTATTAGACAGTCTTGTTCAAGAACCAGTTTTGTGGGGAAAATTGCAACAACATCAAAGCTTAAAAAATCAAATGTAAAAGCAATGCTAGGTACTACATCATTGCAAGTCATTTCAAGTGTGATGCATGTAACATAAATGTAATAACTAAACATGATACATTAACCAAAACATATTCCTTTCAGTAAAAGTCCATATTCCTTTCAGTAAAAGTCATACAAACTGAGATTTGTTATTAAATGGCATTTGATAAAGTAGACATTGACAAATTATTTGCTATTATGTTGCAAAGCCAGATGCTTCATTTAATTTGAATTAGGTCTTTACATACACATAATATGCAATTTGTTTTATTTCCATGTGTTGGCGCAGGGCTTGAACTTAAGGTCTGGGAACTGTTGCTTAGCTCGAGGCTAGCGCTCTACCATGAGCCATATCTCTACTTCTGGGTTTTTGATAGTTAATTAGAGATCAGAGTCTCATAGACTTTCCTGCCTGAGCTGGCTTTGAACCACAATTGTCAGATCTCAGCCTTCTGAGTATCTAGGATTACAGTCATGAACCACCAGTGCCCAGACAAATGTTATTCATAATCTATTGTATTTACATTCTTACTGTGACCACTTGATTTGTACTAACTGAACATGTTTCTCAAAGCCAGACATATTTCCTGAGTTTCATTTTTGAAAGAAGCCAGAACATAAAATGAAGTTCTTTGGCTATTTTCAAATTTTTCTCAATCGGAATGGAATTTTGGTTGCTTTTTTGTGTGTGACTGTAAACAATCCCCACATGTTTTACATTCTCTTTGAAGCTATAATATTCCTAGAGAATGAGAAGGAATATTGTTTATCACATCCCCCTTGGGTTCACAGCTAATTCTCTGTCCCCAGTGGTGTTCATGCCAAGTGCCTCTGGTAAAATGCACTTAGAGAATCAGAATGCTTCCCACTAATGGTGAAAAAATATAGCAATAATCACTTCCCCTTCCCAGAGTGAAGATAAGAGGAGCCCATATTGTTAGTATTATGCTCAGCTTTGGTCCTCAGCTCCACCCACACCTGGGCCCCCTCCCATTCCTGGAGTTCCCTCCATGCAGCTGGCCCCTCCCTCTCTCCGCCCAGACCCACCTGAACTCCCATCTACCTCACTTCCTACCCCCCCAGACCTCCTGCCTACCCAGGTGGGGACAGAGACCATGTGCTCTCTGTTGAGGGAATTATGGCTCCTCTAATAAACCTTATCAAATCTTTCTCCTGTGCCTGCCTGCCTCTGCATGGTCTCCTGGGATGGATGTGTCTGATCCTCTTTCACATCTTATTGGAAACTTGCAACTTAGGGCTTATTCCCTGCTCCCCATGTAATGAGGCCCTACATCTCTGGTAGATATTTCTGGGAAGTGGTTCTATACCTCTTACAGATATAATACTGTATCTTTTAGAAAATGTAATGACAATTTCATTGATTTCCTAAAAATTGTCCATATGTCATGTTGAACCAACCAATAAGCTTCAAAATCAATGTTTGAAAGTTTTCCAAATGATGCAATCAATGGGGCAATGGTAGCTGTGATCATTAGTATTTAAGATATATGTGTTTGGGCTTTTTAAAAATGTCCACTGATGCTACCTACCTATGGATGCTGCTCAAAAAAATGTAAATACCTGTAATTTAGAAGCAACTTCTTTTCTTTCCCAGTTTTTTTTAAAAAAGCTCTTAACGTAAAATCTTTGCTCTTCTTATCATAATTGTACCAAATCCCAGGTTCTATTTAAACTTCTCTAGATAAGTTTGGTTAATTAAGCACTATGAAAAACAATACCATAGTCTAAGATTCAGCATACAAACAGTTCAACTAGCTTTGCATTGAAATGTATATTATCATGCACACACACACCTCTAATCTCAGCATTCAGGAAGCTAAGACATGAGGACCAGCTTGGGGGGGCCGGGGTGGGGGGAGGGAGGCAGGGATGGTAAGAGTAAACAAAGGAGGAGACAAGAAATGTACTCATTACCTTGCTCATGTAATTGCAACCCCTCTGTACAGTATTTTCACAATAAAAAACTTATTAATAAAAAATAAGTCACCTTTTCACTGTTTTCCCTAAGGCTACCCTTGTTGACTCCCTGTATGGCCTTCATCCAGAGTCAGAGGAAGAATGGTCTTGGTAGAAGTCTTGATACTCCCTGAACCTTACCTGGATATTAACCAATCAAGAAGTTCTCAGTGACTCATTACATTCATTCTAGCAAGGCTGTAAGTGTGTATAGTGTTTATAGCACTGGGTTGTGAAAGAACTTACAAGCAACTGTGGTGTTTGCAGTAAAGCAACTATAGTCTACACATAGGATGTGGTTAAAGTATTTCTTTGTCTACATCTTTTAGCACATTTAACTTCCCAAGTTCTTCAGCTGAAAGTCTGGGTTATAGAAGTCAAAAATTAAAGTTTGGGCATTCATTGGCTTATTGTCTTTGAGTTTCAACATCCACCTTTCATAACTATATATTTGACATAAAACATCCAGGGTTTGGTGTATACTGTGTAGAATAAAAAGTACTGCATCTTCCTGGAAACAGAAGTCGACAGAGCCTTTTTATATATTGTATTTTCTCTTCTAGGAATTTCCTATATTGGTCTTTATCTATATTTATCACACTTATTTAAGCTTCAATCTGTGTATATCTGATTTCCAATGCTGACTGACATAGTTCCACAATTTCTTTTCTTAAAATAGTCTTGGACTCATTCTTGGTCTACCAGAGTATAAACTTTTGAGTAACATTTTAAGGAAAGATGTAAGAATGGTTTTGTTTTTTCTCTCCTTAAATATCCAAGACTATCTATTTTCATATATGTATTATATATCTATACAGAATTCCTGGGCTTAGAATTTTCCTTTCAACTTCCAGGTTATTTATTATTATTACTTTGTGATACCAACTCAAATATTTTTCTAGGATCAGTTCTTCTTTCAAACTGGGTGCTTATAAGACTCTTCTTCACTTTTACTGCATAATTTTTACCAGGTAGCTTTGCATATAATTCTATTTACCTATTTATTTACTTATTCCTGCCTAATAAATTTTTGACTCATGTTTTCAAACATTTTCTTTGGTATGAAACATCTATTTTGACATCTATATCAAAATAAATGTGTGTGAGAGACTTTCTTCTATTCTTTTTTTTTTTGTCAGTTATGGGGCTTGAACTCTGGGCCTGGGCACTGTCCCCCAGCTCTTCAGCTCAAAGCTAGTGCTCTACCACTTGAGCCATAGTGCCACTTCCAGTTTTCTGAGTGGTTTATTGGAGATAAGAGTCTCACAGCCTTTCCTGCCTAGGCTAGTTTTGAACCATGATCCTCAGATCTCAGTTAGGATTACAGGCGTGAGCCACCGGCTCCTGGCTTTCTTCTATTCTTTTGATACTAATATCCAAACAAATTTCTGTCTGGGCATAGGAAGACTGGTCTTTAATCACACAAATTGTTAAGCATGATCTCTTTTGTCCTGAGTCTGTTGTATTTTACGAGGATTTTTCTAGACTTCACTCGGCCTAGAGAGTTTTCCATCGGCCTAGAGAGTTGGCTAGGTATTACATGGATACACTAAAAATACGTCAAATAATCATACCAAAGCCCACCCCAGAAAGATGACATGAATTCCAATTATCTACTAAGGATAAATATAAGTCATCTAACTCTCTTTGATGTAATCATGTCAGAACTGAAATAACTTCTTTGTAAGAGTCAATCCAATTTCTAAAGAACCAGAAGTCTGGTTGGGAGGTCTAGGAGCACTTCCTTATTAGCTAGTCAATTCATCTCAAATAGGAAATAAGAGATAACTCTAAATAACTAGAAACAAAAGTTGCTGCATTTTACAAACACAGTTGACATTTTTACTGGTGGAATGAAAGACATCTCATAGAACTGGGATGATTTACAATTATATTCACTAAATAGTAGGAAGGGCAAGGAGAGTAAATTCGAATTCTCTTTTGTCTTCTTCATCACCCTTCATACTTTTTTATGGGCTAAAGCAAAAGGCTCATCCATGAAAAACTGTGTGTGTATGTGTGTGTGGTGTGTATGTGGATATGGAGTAGAAGATCAGTTGGGATCATGTTACCCAGGAAGTGTTACCTATTCTGATACCTTACAATCTTGGAACTGGAATACTTTCTCCCAGGTCAACTTGTTTATTCTTCCAGCACAAAATCCTTGCTTGCAGATGAACTCGACACTGAAATGAGGTCTGTCAAAGATAGATGTGGAATTCTGCCCAGCCCTTTCTTGTTTTGACAATGGGGGAAAAGAAAAGTATGAAGCTACTGTAAATTATCATCAGCAGTTCACAATACAGCAGCCTGAGGAAGTGGAGCAGAAGCTGAAACCCTGGGCAGCCCCAGCACAGATCTGTGTCTCAGACATTCATTCTCAGTGTTTGGGGAACTGCCATGCTGGGTCCCAGTTCTCAGGAACCAGACCAGGGCCAGGTATGAACTACAGCAGTACCTGGCAACAGCCATGTCCTTTTCTCTCACAATGCACAGTTTATAATAGCTCCTTTCTGCAAATACAAATCCCAGAATCACCCACAGTTGTAGGTGGCTTCTTGTGTGGTAACCCACATAATACAGAGAACAAGGCCACTTTTGGTTCCTTTTTTTCCTCTCATCCAGCTGAGTAATATGTGATTATTTTGTTTTTTGCAAACGCCATCTCATGTAATTTCTTGGGATACTGCTCTTTCTCACAAGAAAGGTTCTCAGGTTAGCTTTCTATATATCTTCCTTATTTCAGTTAGGTGTTTTCATCATCATAGAGAAATAGCCATTAAAATCTCTATGTTCTTTTCAAAAATCCATCCTAATAACTTTAACACTAGGGTTGAAATCCTCGTTGGACTACTACTGCTGATACTTTGTCTTTTCCTTTCCTTTTCCGTGTTCTCTTTTCCCCTTCTGAGCACACTAAAATTCTTCCAGAGACTTAGAAGCAAACTACAGCACCCTCAGAAATCAAGAGCTTTAACCAATCATCAAATTACTACAATAATTATGGAGACTCAGTTAAACACATTTATTTATTTGTATTCATTTATTCATGCAGTCAGAATTTATTGAACACTGAACTCTTCAAATTCCATATCAGGCATTGGGAGTGATTTTATTTAATACTGCATTCCATCAAAACCTTATGTGAGGCAGACAATAATTAAACAGATGGTTGTAATCAAGCCTATTAAGAGCAATTAAGGAAGTGGTAGGAGCAGGCGGGGTAATTCTGAGTGACATTGGTATAAGGAAGATTACTAACATTAGCTTTCTGTCACTGCAGAAAATACCTAGATCATCAACTGAAAAAGAGGAAAGAGTGGTTGTGGCTCAAGATTCTTGAAGGTTTCACTCCATCATCTATTGTTTTTATTACTATTGGGCCTGTGGAAAAGTGGCACATCATGGCAGGAATGCTTGGAAAAGCAAAGCTTTTTCACCTAGTAAACATGATTCAAAAGAATAGGAGAGCAGTCCTGGGCTCCACAATTTCCTTCCTACAACAGCACACATCTTATGATCTAAAGACCCCCTCCCAATCATGCCTTTCACACCTGGGCCTGTGGATGACATTACAGGTGCAAACCATGGCATTCCGTCCTCTGTCTCCAAAGACACCTGCTCATCTCACAATGCAAAATACATTCAGTCCACCTCCCACAGGCAGCAAAGTCTTAACTATTACAACATTGGCCAAAGTCCAAGCCCAGTGTTTTCTCTGAGATTCAAGGAAAATGCAAATATTAGCCCCTGTAAGAGATGTTTTTTAACATTTGCATACTTCCACAAAAGGGGTTACACATTTCTATTCTGAAAGAAAGAAACAGAAAAAAAAATAGCAAGGATGGGTCAGACCAAAGCAAGACTAAAACACAGCAGAGAAAACGTTAACTCCTACATCTCCATGTCTAATACCTGGGCCATACTGTGACCAGATGTGGACATCCTCATTACTATGACTTTGGTGGTTGCAGTCCACATGGCCTCTCTCCATGGCTGGCTCTACACGTACAAATACCTGACATCTTGAGCTTTCTCCTCCTTTCTTCCATTCTTCTCGGAAGTCACTCTCACAGCCTCAAGCCTCCCCACATCATGGGTGCCAGGACACTGGTACTGCCATGCCTGATCTTGTCTCCTGGACATTCCTTTGCCACCTCAGTGGAAGAGGTTCAAAGCGATTTCTATGCTGTCATCCTTCCATGGTACCGTAACTCTTACATAATGCATTCCTGCAAAGCCAGCACCAACGGATGACACCAAAATCTACTCTATGAGCTGAGCCCTTGTGCCTTGAACCCTGGCTACATCAGTCTCTGAATCTCTGCGGGCTGAGGCAGTCCAGGTCATCAGTGTCCCCTGAGGTTCTCATCTTAAAGAGCTTCTGCTCTCAGTCTTTGAAACTGATTTTCACTTTCACACCTTGGGGCTTACCATGGAGTTTTCTTCTAAACATTTATCCTAATGGTACAGAGAGCCTCCCTTCTTCTTCAACAATGATAATCTCGTCAGCAATCCCATAACTGGATATTTAAACAAACCTTTTACCCCAGCCAAACTTCAAGGTTTTCAAATAATTCTTCTCTCTATCTGCCAATTCTTACTGTAATTCTGGCTAAAAGCAGCCGGTGACACCATTATCATTTGTCCGAGTCCTGAGATGCCTTGTTTTTGCTTGTTTGTTTGTTTTTGCCAGTCGTGGGACCTGAACTCTGGGCCTGGGTGCTGTCCCTCAGCTCTTTAGTTCAAGGCTAGCACTCTACCACTTGAACCACCGTGCCACTTTTGGCTTTTTCTGCTTATGTGGTGCTAAGGAATCGAACCCAGGGCTTCATGCATGTGAGGCAAACACTCCACCATGGAGCCACCTTCCCAGCGCCCCCCCCCACTCCCCCGAGATGCCTTTAAATTTCTTCGGCCCAAAACTCTAGTCCAGCCTAATGTAAGCTTTGCCTTCCATGTTCTCTGGACATGTATAAATGCACTCGATTTCTTTGCCACAGAGTCCCAAGCACTTCCCAGGTCACTTCCAGGAGAATTCCCATTTCCACAGGAAGCCTCGTGAGCATAATCTGTCCTGTTCACTCTCCTAGCCAACTGCTCTTATGCTCTGAGCCCTTCCTCGAGTCTCTCATTAAGCTCTGCTTACAGCATTCTAGGCTTCCTTTGGCAACTCTTTCTAACTTTTCCAAATTCCTCTTGAGAACTAGTTCCAAAGACTGGTTTTTCTACATATCATCACAGGTATAGTCACAGCCACAAGCTCCTGTCCCAGTAATGATTTTCTGTTAGCTTTAAATTACTATAACAAATACCTGAGCTAATCCACTTCTAAAGAGAAAGGCTTTAATTTAGGTTGATGGATTTGAAAGGCAGAATGTCAGGACCAACGGCACATAGCAAAAGCAATCACTGTATCTGAAGGATTGCAATAGAGAGAAGAGCCAAGCTCGGAGTCCCACTAGTTTTTCAGGAGTTTGTCCTCATAGTCTGGAAGACCCAGTATGAGTCCTCATCAGTTAGCATTGCCATGGTAATGGCAATGTACAGCCACTTTGAGTAGAAGCTTCTAACACAGGGGACCTTGAAGGTCATTAAAGATCCAAACTGTAACACTAGCCTTCATCTCTTCCATCTCTAGCTTTCATCTCTGTCTTGCATAATCACCACACTGAGTGCCATGTCTGCAGCACATGAATCTCTGGGAAAGAGATTTGATGTTGGTATAATTTGGGAGCAGAAGGGAAAAAACAAATATAGTGATACAGGTTGACCCACTGCAACAATGAGATGTATAAGATGCTATGTTGAAAAATGAACGGGAGGGGGTTGGGGGGTAGGAGGAGAATGTAGTTTGTGGAGATGGGAGGGAAGGGGTGGTAGGGGGGAAACAAAGGAGGAGGCAACAATGCTTGATAAGAAATGTACTCATTAGCAGGGCACTGGTGGTTCACGCCTGTATCCTAGCTACACAGGAGGCTGAGATCTGAGGATCATGGTTCAAAGCCAGCCTGGGGAAGGAAAGTCCATGAGACTCTTATCTCCAGTAAACCACTAGAAAACCGAAAGTGGTGCTATGGCTCAAGCAGTAGAGCTCTCCCCTTGAGCTGAAAAGTGCAGGGACAGCGCTCAAGCCCAGAGTTCAAGCCCCACCACTGACAAAAAAAAAAGAAATGTACTCATTACCTTGCTCATATGATTGTAACCCCTCGGTACAGTATTTTCACAATAAAGAACTTACTTAAAAAATAAAAATAAAAAAATAAAAGACTCTGAGGAGGTGAATGAAGAACAGAAAAGTTTTCCCATGTGAAAATGGAATCACTTGCATGAATTCATCTTGCCATATTCAATGATCACACACAATTACACAATGCGCCAATTAGGTCAATATCATTAACAACATGCAAAGACAAAGGAGCGGTAGAATCATTTAAATACATGATTCTCTAGGAGAGCTGAGAATGGCTGAAGTTGTTCACACATGCTCACTTTCACTCAATTTCCCAGCTAAACTTGAAGAGTGAACACAGAGAAAGAAACTCAATAATTTCCTCAAGGTCGTTCAGCTAATAAAGGTCTGAGCCCAAATTTAAACTTAGCTTTGTTTGACATCAAAGCCAATGTTTCTTCCACTATATGTCTGTGTCTCCTTGAAAACATAAATCATACAGGGTCTCTTTCCAACAAGGCTTATTCCTTTACCAATATACCCAGGCTGGGTCAAACCAATGTCTTCTGAATGTCATTAACTCTATTTAGTAAAAGTTGATATAAATCACCACTTTGTGAGACAGCTTATAAAACTGCCTGTCTCCAACACAAACACAAGCATTTTATGAGGCCCTGGGCATGTATTATTTTCTATCATGGACTTTCTGCCACTTTTCCTTCAAATTAATCCAGCTTAGTTCCAAATTATTTACAATGCAAATCAATCAGCACTTTAAATCTGGAAGCCTCCCCCCTTAGACTGAAGACATTTTTCCTTCCACACTCAGGGTTTTTTTTTTCTTCTAGACTAGTTTGTCATATAAGAAGCATGTGTGATCTTACTCTGACCTAATAATAAGGAAGGAGCAATGGAATAAACTTAAAGATCCACAACTTGTCTTGGTTATAAAGGACAAGTGAGGTCATGAGGCAAACCACTATTGCCTGAACCAGAAAGACCAGCTGGTAAAATACAGAGAATCACAACTTAGCATAGTAGCACAGAACCCAATGCTGGTTAGGGTGTCTTGAATGGACTGATGAATTTCTGGGGGCTGACAGTGGACATATCTAAGAGGTTAAACACTCCAGGGAGACCTGACTATTGAAGACACCCAAGATTTTGTCAAATTTACCTCCTGGTGCTCATGTTGAGACAAATTTCTTTGAGACAAATTTCTTCTTACTTCCAGCAGGGGGAAGAGAGTGAGATTTCAGTCCCTTTTGTTTTAATCTCTAGCCATGAAGTGAATAGTTTTGTTCAATCACATCCCCTGTTCTTGTGATGGGCTATCTGTACTCCAAGAATAAGAGTGAGTGGTAGGTTTACCTACCTGACCCTGAACTAGAACCTCTAAAATGTGACCTAAAGTAAACGTCATGTTTTTATTAGTTGATTATCTTAGGAAGTTGTTATATGCAAGAGGACTATAGGACATTCCTTTTCCCACATCTTAAAACCATGTTAACAAAATTTATTTGTAACTATATCTTCTGTCTAGCATGTCATATCCAAAATACCAAGATGAAATTCCAAAATATACTAGAAGGCAAACACAAAGGAACAATGGGAAACAAATTCAAAAATATCAAAGATATTTGAAATATTAGACTACGAATTTAAAACCTCTAGGATTGATATACTAAAGCCACCTCACTCTAGTGAGAATAGTTCTTATCGAATGGACAAAAGATAACAAGTGTTGGGAAAATGTAGAGAAAAGAGAAAGCTTGCATACTGTTGGTGGGAATGTAAATTAGTAAAGCCGTTGCAGAAATCAGTTTGGAGACTCTCCCAAAAAAGTTAAAAATGGAATTACTGTATGATCCAACAAAATGGAATTACCATACGATCCAGCAATCCTACTACTGGATGTATATCCAAAGGAAACAAGGTCAGTATGTCAGAGACATCTATAGTCCCATGTTTTAGTACAGCAATATTTATAATAGCCAAGACATGGAAACAACTTAAGTATTTATCAGTTATGAATAGATTAAAATTAGGTGCATTGATGCAAGGGAATACTATTCAACCATAAAAAGAGTGAAATACTACCGTTTACAACAACATGGGTGGAACTAAAGTCTTAGTGAATAAAGCCAGACACAGAAAAGCAAACACAATGATCTCAACTGTGTGTGGAATTGAAAACAAACAGTTGATCTCCTAGAGCCTGAAAATAGAATGGTGATTACCAGAGGCTGGGATGAAGAAGAGTAGGGAAAAGTAGATCAATGGGTACTGAGTTATAGTTACATGAGTAAGAATTTCTCATAGGGATACAGGTGGACCCATTGCAACAATGAGATGTACAAGACGTTATGTCGAAAAATGAACTTTACAACTTTGGCAGCGTGGGGAGGGGGGATGGGAAGGGACGGGAAGGGGAAACAAAGGAGGAGGCAACAATGTTGATAAGAAATTGCTCATTACCTTGCCCATGTAATTGTAACCCCTCTGTATGGTATTTTTACAATAATAAAAAAATCAACAGAAAAAAAAAGAAAAAAAGAATTTCGGGTGTGCCATGCATTGCACAGTAGAGTGGCTATGGATCATGATAATGTGTTGTGTATTTCTCAAAGCCATAAGAAAAGATTGTGAATATTTACATCACAAGGAAATGGTAAGGTGGGCACCTGTGGCTCATGCCTGTAATCTTAGCTACTCAGGTGATTGAGATCAGAGAATCAGGGTTCAAAGCAAGCCTGAGCAGGAAAGTCCATGAGACTCTTATCTCCAGTGAACTACCAGAAAACCAGAAGTAGTACTGTGGCTCAAAGTAGTAGAGCATCAACCTTGAGCAAAAAGGCTCAGGGATAGCACCTAGGCCCTGAGTTTAAGCACCATGACGTCGGGGGAAAAAAAGGAACAAGAAGAAATGATATGATATGTAGGTTTAACCTGCTTTAAACATTACACAATACCTATAGCATGTATCAAAATATTACATTGTAAGAATATACATAAAACTGAGTACTGGTAGCTTGTGCCTGTAACCTAGGTTACTCAGGTGACTGTGATGTACGGATCACAGCTTGAAGAGAGCCTATGCAAGAAAGTCCATTATCTCCAATTAATCACCAAAATAAAAGCCAGATGTAGAGCCATGGTAGAGCACTAGCCTTGAGCAAAATAGCTCAGAGTCAACACCCAGGCCTTGAGTTCAAGCTGCATATATGTAACCTTTTTATATTTTATAAATCAGTTTAAAATAAAGTAAGTATAACTAAAAATGTGCTAAGACCTTTAATGGATAATGTAGATTTTAATGTTGATGAAGAAAGATAAAATCTCTACAGAGAAAAAAACAAACTCTAGATACCAAAATCCTTGTAACAGAGCTGCTCCTGCAAGACTGGAGAGCAGTCACATGTGAAGAACTGTGAGGAAATTCTTTACAGCTCTGCTCCTCATGTTGCTTAGACGAGTGGGCTGTGGTAGTGTTAGATCACCCAGAGAGCTTCAGAGATGGATCAGATGCGGACAGTGTTGATGAGTCTAGTTTTGGGCATCAGGACAGTATCCCAAAGGAGAGAATAGATGCCAGATAAGACTTTATGTCTGAAACATAGCAGAAAAGACGATGCAAGAGATAATCCTTGATGATAAGTTTAAGACTTAAAAGTCATGGGAAGGTGTGGGATGGTGGGGGAGAGGGGTAAAGATTTGCAAGAATAGAGTTAAAGATTGAATAATAGAATATTCTTCTTTTGAACGCCACGGAGGCAGAGACCAAAATTACTTTGTGAGCTATTCTCATCCCAATACCAAGAATATCATCTGCCTCACAATAGACAATATTTGTCTCACACGAACAGATGATGAGTAAATGAGAGAAGGAAAGGAAAAGAATGTCAGTAGGAAGATGTGGAGGAAAAGGAATAAAGACAAGATAATTGGAAGTGAATCCGGAAAGTTATGTCTTTTGGATCACGGGAAAATTTCAGACAAGTCTATATCCATCTATTACATGTTCATGTTATACCATTTTTCTTAAGTGAGATATTGTAGGTACATTTGTTGGCTTAAAGTTTCCTAAATTTTGTTTCTTAAGTCACATCAGTATTTTTCTCAGAAATCATCAACATTTTCCCAAAACATACAAGTCAAACTTTTCTACCTGACAATTAAATTCCTTTACAGTTGGTCATTGACTTGTGTTTAGGAACTTGTCACTTACTGTTGAGATTCTTTCCTTATTGATTTCCTCTAGTTCTTTCCTTACCTTGATTCCAAGATACTATGGTTTGGATGGTCAGTACTTATTCCCACAGGCCTACATTTTCAACACTTGTTGTCTGGCTCATGCAGACTCAGTCCTCTCCAGTGGATTTATCCATTCATCATTGATGAATTCACAGTTGGAGAGCATTAGTGGCAGAGAGCAGGAATTAGGAGATTGGCCCGAGATGGTGAAGGTGGGTCACTAGGGCCATACCTTTGAAGGACCTATCTTGTCCCTCCCCCTGCCTCTCTGCTTCCTGGCTGCTATTAGATGAGCATCTTTCTCTACCATGTGTTCCCACCCCCACGATTCTCTGCCTCACTTCAGGTCCAAAGCAATGGAGGCAGTCCACTGTGATCTGAAATCTCTAAACCATGAGTCAAAGCAAATCTTTCCTCCTTTAAGGTCTTTCTCTCAGGAATTTTATCACAGCAATGGAAAGTTAACAAAATTGATGGTTTCAAGTATTTGTTACTATAACAGACAGCTGACTAACACAACTTTCTATTAGGGCCCACTTCCTAAGACTTCCATTCCCTCCATAAAAACCATTGTGGAGAACCTACCTATTTTTTTCCCGTGTACTAAAGGCTTTGTGCTTACTCAACTGGTCCTCTACTACTTGAGCTATGCCTTCTGCCTGGCTCTTGCTAATTAATTTATAGATGGAGTTAAACTAGAATTAAGATAACTAATAATATCTAACTTTATTTTTACCTCTGATGTGAAGTTTGCCATTCATAATATAATGGAATATTTTGTTGGGAGAAGGTACTGGGGTTTCAACCAAGGGCCTTGCACTAGCCAGGAAAGTACTCTACTGTTTGTACCACATTACCAGCCCTGCCCATGTTATGTTAGTATTCAGTTTGGGCTTTGCCCCTTTTTGTCTTGGGCAAACCTTAGACTGCAGTCTTCTTGCCTATGCCTCTTGAGCAGATGAGATTACAAGTTTGAACCTTCACATTTAGGGTTTTTTTTTTGTTAAGATGGGGGCTCTGAGACCAGCCTCAAATTATAATACTCCTAACCTCCATCCCCATGTATCTGATATTATAAATGAGAGCCACTACATTTGACGATCAGACATCTAATAAATAAGGTTATACATAAAAATCACATATTTTATAAATACCATTGTCACTCTGAAAACTATAGATATGATTGACTTTGAGACTTTGAAATTAGAATGCAGACAAAAATCCTAATATTATGGGAAGTAAACTCAACAGTTAAGACATTTACCCAACTGAAAACAGAGAAGCACATTTCCCCGTGAGAGAAAATAATGAAATCTGACATTCTGGGGACAAATGTGGCCAGTTTATGTAGGTGGTCATCCATGGCCACACTGCCAGAAAGACCTTCTGTTCACATGAAGTCCTTACTGGCCAGGCTAACCTTTTCAATATGATGGTAGTTTACATGTTTGGGAAATTTTTTCCCACTGCAAAAGTGGAAGAATGGGAGACATTAGAGATGGTGTCTTCAATGACTTTTCTTGGTTGGCTTTGAAATTTTCTAACTGCCCACCTTGTAAAAAAGCCTGAATTATGAATCATCAGAACCATGGAAAGTCTGGATTCACTCTTGCTTTGAAGGTGAAAGTTGTTGACATCTAGTAGACAGATGCATACTCCTTAATGTGAGTTGGCCTGTAGTGAGCATGAAAAGGGTAACAGATGCTCCTAATCCTTTTCCATCAAAAGGATTAGATCTACAGCAGTGTTTCTGTTTCCCTGGATGATGGGATTGCCCCATCCATTAACATTTTATCCACTGCTGAGCACAGGTTGATATATCTGCCACAATTTCATTGCAGGAATGTCCAACATTGCCTGAGTAACTTTGTCACCCTTGGAGGCTCTGGCTTGTGGGAAGGGGGAGGGTGTCCTCCATCATTTGTAGTAGGGCTGTCATGCTCTTCATGTGTTGATGAGACATGTCTCCTTCAGGTTCCCTGAGCATGGTTTCAGTGACTTCCAGAAAAGAAAAAAGAACTGAACTCACTTGTACAAAAAGCCTTTGAAGTTTTTCCTCTTGCTCTTTCCCTAATTATCTGCTAATTCCAATAAAGTCACATTTTATCTAAGCCCAGAGGCCATATAGTTTGGGTTCTGTTGCCAAATAAAGATGTAAGCCTAGCTACTCAGAAGGCTGAGAGCTGAGGATTGTATTTTGAAGCCAGGCTTGGGCAAGAATGTCTTTGAGATTATTATCTCCAATTAATCACCAAAAAGTTGAGAGTGGAGCTTGGGCTCCAGTGTTAGAGCACTAGCCTTGAGCAAAAAACATCTCATGAACAGTGCACAGGTCCTGAATTGAAGCCCCAGGACTGACACCAAAAAAAATAAAGAAAAATAAAAAAGAATATTTAATACTTGGTTGCTTGTATTGGGATTTCAAGTTCATTTTCATCAAAGCCTCAGTAATCTCTATGAAGTCAGCAAAATACATACCATAAGTCCCATTTTACAGATGACAAAGTGTAATTACCCAATTTCAATAATAAGCTGTGGTGACAAAGGGCCAGATTTTAAAGACCAGGTCGGATTAATCTGTATCATTTTTTTTCCTCAGGAACTGAAACAAGGTGTTGGAAAATAAAAGAAGGAAACGAAGGCCCTCTTCTTCCAGCTATATTGGAGCACTCGATTGCAAACGTGTTTGAAAAAGTTGTCTGAAGAAAGAGCTCAGTGCACAGAGGTGTGTGGCATTCCCTCCCCCCAATCGATCTGTGCCTATGACATGTGTGATTGGGTTTCCCATATGAATCTAAGATTTCAGAACAGCTTTTGTTCAGAAGTATTGCTTTTTAATGGTGCAGGTGTATTTTGAGACCCTATTCAAAAGAGCCAATTATCAGAGCTCAACCAATCTGAGCAGAGGGGTGGGGCCTGCTGAGTTAGGGATAAATAGAGGGAGCAGCCTGCTGCTCTGTGTGTTTGCTTGCCAGTTGTTTGGCTGATGGCGCACACTCTTCTGCAGAAGTAAATTTTGCTTTGCTGAGACAAAAAAAGAAAAAAGCAAACAACAGTATTGCTTCTTCACTTAGGCCTCTGGCTGCTGATGAGTAACTGAAAGCAGGATAAAATTTGATATTCTGCCTTCCTTTTGTATCTATCTTTTTTTTTTTTTACTTTGGGTCAGATTCCTTCACCCAGGCATGATATTTGCTTGAGAAGTATCTGTGTGAACATCATAATTCATAAAACAAGGTAGATTAGGCCTCCATTTACCTAAACTGTTTCATCCTCCTCCAAGACTGAAGAGACCAAGATCAATGTAAAGTTTTTTCATACAAATGTCAACTGTCAGGTTTTATTACATTTAGCCCTAGAATCACTGGAGAGGTAACTAGAAGCCTCCGATCATTGCTCCAAACAGAGACCCCCATGAGGAGACTACCTCTGTAGCCAGAACAATTAATTACCCCGTGTTGGAAACTAACCTGTCTCCCATAAGCAACAGCAATTATCTCATGTTGGGGACCAAATTGTCCCCTCAACTGGCGATGGCTTCTAGGGGCTTTGAAAAGCCATGACTGAGACAATCATCAGCCAAACCAGTTTAACCAGGACTGTTATTTACACAGATCTCTTACCTCTTACCTTAAATCTTTCCTTCCTTAATATTTTTATTGTTTTTGTCTTTATTTTTATCATCTTTGGATGTTATTTTTATTATCTTTAGATAGCTGTACCAAGGGGTTTCAATTCAGCAAATCAGCTTACAAATACACAGCATCTTGATCGCTGTCATCTCTTCCACCATTCTTCCCCAACTCTCTCAATCTCACCCATCTCCTCGAGTTACATGGTTCCATCTTCACAGGTACACAGTGAATGTCTCAAATTTGCCCAGCCTTTCCCCCTCCACTCATCTGCCCCCTCTCTCCTTGACCTCAAATTCTCTCCTCCCCCACCCTACACACAAACACCACACACACGTTTCCCCTCCCTGGTTTTTATTTTGTTAAACTGTTTCTTAATTGTTCAGAGAAGTCACACTATTGGAGTCCCCCCCTGAGTATAGCATACTTCAGTCAATTTATGTGTGTATATATGCATATGACCCTGTATGTATTTCTATAATTTAGATTTCATTTCCACATGTGCAAGAAAACAGGCACTTCATCTCTCTGAGCTTGACTTACTTCCAGGTCCATTCATTTACCTACAAATGACATCTTATTCTTTATTTTAACCTAAACCTCATGAGGCTCACACAAGATGAGGCCAGGCATGCTAGTTCCTTTGTCTTTCCCATATGGCTACACTGACTACAATTCCATTCCTGCTTTCACCACTCATCCTTACTTAGATGGGCAGAACCTAGTCTATTGGAATCCCCAGCTCTGGAGCCTTACCCCTAATAAGAGTTTGTTTGCCAAGGGAGTTGTTGATCTAAAGAAATGATTCTAGAAAACTGCATAGAGAATAAGACATAAAAAAGTATTCATAGCATCTTTGTGCTGAAAACCCATATTCCCTCACCAGCTCCCTAATTTTTTTTCTTTCAACAATAGTCAAATAAAGATGAGGGACATTTTTGTCTATAGCTAATCTATCAGCTGAGTGTTGAAGCTTGAGAAAGACCATAGAAGAAATAAGGAGGTGGAGCTCAGCAGGAGTCTGCATAAGGGTGACTGGATCAGATCGCCCAAGGAATGGCAAACACTTCAGAGCTCTTGGAGAACGATAGGATGCCTCCCACTTCATTGCCTTACTCCATTGCTAGGAACTTGAGAAGCTATTTTTATTGTTATTAATTACCTAGGAGGTAGGTATGAATATGGATGTTTACATGCTATATGTTTCTCTTACAAGGACTTAATTTTTTTTGTTGTTTTTTGGTCGGTTGTGGGGCCTGAACTCTGAGCCTGGGCGTTGTCCCTTAGCTCTTTAGCTCCAGGCTAGCGCCCTACTACTTGAACCACAGTGCCACTTCCAGCTTTTTCTGCTTATGTGGTGCTGAGGAATAGAACCCAGGGACTCATGCATGCAAAGTAAGCACTCTACCACTGAGCCACCTTCCCAGCCCCTCTTACAAGGACTTTTGATGGTACTTTGCAACTTCCTCCATATTTTTCTCTTGTTAAGAATTTTTGTCCTTCATAACCTCCTGTAGCTTCATTAACAGTACTGAACAGTAAGGTAATTTTGAATCTGGAGCACAGGAGGAAAGCTTCTCAGAGGTTCTGGGGCCAGAGCCTGCTCACCACACCAAAGCAGTCACCAACTGACACCATGCCACAAATGGAAGGGGTTCCTGTACTGGATTTTTGTTTGATTGTTTGGTTGTTGTTGTTGTTGTTTGGTGCAAGTCTTGGGGCTTGAACTTAGGTCTCAGGTCCTGGGAGATGTCCTTGAGGTTTTCTGCACAAGGGTAGTACTGTACTACTTGAACCACAGCTCCATTTCTGGAATTAATTAGATTTGAGAGATTTGTGGACTTTCCTGCCCAGGCTGGCTTTGAACTGCGATGCTCAGATCTCAGCATCCTAAATAGCTAGGATTACAGATGTGAGCCACTGGCATCTGTCCTGTGATGTATTTTTCCATCTTCTTCTGATGGCTTACATTTACATCTGTCATGTTTTTCAGCATAACCTTCCTGGTAACACTTCCACATGCTTCCTCTCCTACTATATCTATCAATGTTTATGTGGAAATTGTAATTTACATAAACTCAAAGTTGTCTATAAATGTCATTTAAGTCATTAGCCTTAAAACTATGATATAGGGATAAATTTGAAGGAACTGGTCTGGAATTTTCCTAAACTGAGATAGTCTAGACTCATAGCTACCCTGGTTTATATCGCTCTTCACGTGTGTCCTTCATTATGTAATTACAATTTTCTATCATCTTATATTCCTAGAACAGGTAGTAGCTGGCCCAGCTTAGATATCCTCAATTTTATCGGACTCTTAACAATGATGCTGTTATGTTGCTAGGAGATGGTGCAGCAGAATGAATGTAGAATTACATCACAGTGCACATACATCAGAATTTCTAGGGTCAGGGGAGTTGGTGGTGTGAGAAAAATCACATTTCCCTAATGAAATTCCTTAAGGGGACATGTTTTTCCACTTCCCACTCCCAGACTGTGTGGTTTATCCAGTTGGGGTTGTTTTCTTAATCTCTTAATGTTTTGCATTATGTGCCAGAACAACAAACTTATTTTCACAAGATACTTAAATGTCAAGAAAAAGAGGAAAAGAAATTTCTCAGGATAAACATCTCAAAAGTGAGTGGGAAAAAAATTGTAGTGGCTGCTGACTAGTCCCTGACAATACAGCTGGGTGCTATAATTCTAGAAAAATATAGAAAGAAAAGACATTAATGATTATGAAAACTTCCAATGTAATGAGAAGCCATCCATAGGATGTATTTTACAGATTTCTTGCTAAGGACTTAAAGTAGCTAGAATAACAGATAACTCACACTTCTCAGGAGGCCGAGATATGAGAATCATAGTTCAAAGCCAGTCCAAGCAGGAAAGTCCACGGGATTCTTATCCCCAATTAATCAAGAAAAAGCTGGAAGTGAAGCTGTGGTTCAAATGGTAGAATACCAGCCTTGAACAAAAAAGCTGAGAGACAGAACCCAGGCCTTGAGTTCAAGTCCTGGTACCAGCACACACACACACACACACACACACACACACACACTAGTCCTTAGAGAAGTGTAGAAGAAATTTGCATTCTGATTATCAAGGTAGGAGACATCACGAATCAAGGAAATCAAGTAGTTAACTCATTCCACTTAGTAAATATTGCATTTATATTCAAATTTAATATTATTGACGCAACCTAAAATGATACTTGTAACCACATCAAAACTTCTCCCACAAGTCCATGAGCTTAGGTATGTTTTTACCAAGCACACCCCCCTCCCTCCCTCCCTCCCTCCCTCCCTCCCTCCCTCCCTCCCTCCCTCCCTCCCTCCCTCCTCCCTTCCTCTTTCTCTCTCTCTATGTCTCTGTCTCTGTCTGTCTCTTTGTCTCTCTCTCTCTCTCAATTTGAAGGAAAAATACAAAAACTGAGCCAAGAGTTGGCTGAGTTTTATTACTAGTGAAGCCTTCACATGAACCTCCATGCCCAGTGGCTGATTATGCCGAGTCACTTTGTTGACAAGGATCACATGCTGATCTCCTCTTTTGATTTCAGTGAAATCTCTATGCTTACAGTAATATGTTTTTGTGAAGCAATGTGAGGAGGTTTACATTTCTAGCAAACAAAATTCTCCATGGCACACGAACACCCACACCCTCCAGAGTGTGTAAATAAAGATTTACTATAATCCCATGACCTCACTGTTTCTGTGACCAGTTTATGAACTAGACCCAATGTCTTGTGATATCAAAATGAAATAGTTTATTCGAATAACACCCTCCCCCACTTAATAACATGTTGGACAGTTTCTATACTGCTTTTTGTGAAACACATGCAAATAGTTGAAACTGCTCATTCTAGTCATTGGGTGTCTGTGCAGTTTATTTTAATATTTACTTCCACCCATGCAGGCTCTTGGGGAGAATATCCCCACTTCTCAGTATTCTGGTATGGGATATTCAATTCTGGTATGACCAATTCTGTCACTCACCCTCCATTCCACAGATAGATTGCTCCATGGTTTCTGATTGCTGGACATCAACGGGCATTTCTTGCTCTTCAATACGACTACCCAACCTAGGGAATATCTTATAGCTCTGGGCTGGTAAGTCATAAGAAGTCCAGGGCTGCCTTCACACTGTTTCTGTGTTTATCATGGACCACTTTCTCCTCTGTCTATGCCACTTGGAGTTGCAGACATTGTAGTTTTCAAGTGGATAGTACTAGATCAAAGCAAGTCAATGAATGAATGGCCCAGATCTGTGAAATTGAGACTCTAGCCCTAGGAAACTGAGTTTTATGTCCCCTGTACTCAAGAACTATAAGATGATTATTCATATTGTGTTAAACCACTACATTTTCATGTCCTATGCTTTCCAGTAACATTTCCTTCACATGCCACAAGTTTCTTCTCTACTACTTAAATTTTTTCATTGCAGGAATCAGTTCTAGCTAAGTTGACTTTCTTGGTGTCACCAATATCTCATGATCCCCTCAGTGTGATGCTAACTCTCAGCAGATTTTTCTCCCTACACACCTTAGTTTTCATTAGCAGCATGCCTACATACTTTTACTACCTGGAACCAATCTATTGGTTGAATTCGCCTTTACTGTTTGATGTTAGTATACAACACAGAAAGAAGGAAAGAAGGGTTTTGTTGTTTGAGCTTTTCATTTAACCTTGAGTTTCTCATTTTATTTTTTACCATGTGTCGCTTATAATGAAAACTAGACACACATCTCTTAGCAATAATGAGGGAGAGGAAAGGTCCAGCTGTGATGTGAAATAAAGATCTGAGAAACACTCTGAGTATATTGAAACTTTTCTGGCTCTTCCCCTCAGAATCTAGTCAGTTTGAGTTAATGGACAAATGAATTTAGCATCAAACTGATACTGGCAACTCAGTAGAAAAAAAGGACTAACCTTGTCAGACACTGAAGCTTAGGGCCAAGTTATATTTTAATTCCCTGCCATACTTGTCTTTTGCTGTTGTTAAGGTTTGGAAACTATCTTAGTAGACATTTTTCTTTTATTATCTTTAAGTAGGTATACAAAGGAGTTGTCATTCAACAAAGCAGTTTATAAGTACAATGCATCTCAATCAACATCACCCCTTTCATAATTTTCCTCCATCCATCCTAATCTCACTCTGTCTCTCAATTTTCTTAATTTTGCAGGGTATGCATTGAATTTTAAGACTGCATTCTCCCCTCTTCTTTTATTTGAGTTCTTGTTTAAGTGGAATTTCTGATGGCTTTATAGCCTTTGAGGTTTCTCCTCGAATTAAAAAAAATGAAGTGCAGATTTTAGAATTTTAAAAAATGAAGTGCAGATTTTAAAGTTGATGGGAGTCAATGCTCAAGGTAGATAAGAAATATCTCTGGGGCTGGGAAGGTGGCTCAGTGGTAGAGCGCTTGCTTTGCATGCATGAGGCCCTGGGTTTGATTCCTCAGCACCATATAAGCAAAAAGAAAAAAGCCAGAAGTGGCTCTGTGGGTCAAGTGGTAGAGTGCTAGCCTTGAGCTGAAGAGCTGAGGGACAGTGCTCAGGCCCAGAGTTCAGGCCCCATGACTGGATCCAAAAAAAAAAAGAAAGAAAGAAATATCTCTGCAATGTCCCTGTCGATATGACCAGTATTTCTTTAAAATCCTCCAACCAATTTGCCAGCCTTGGTGAGAGGACACAAATGAGATCATAATGTGCATCTTCTTCCTTAAATGAAGATTTTCCATCACAATTCTACATGGCACATTTTGTTCAGCTAGGTAAATCAGTTATTCTAAGAAAATAGGTTTGTGTTTATATATGAATGTAAATCAATCCATAGTTTTCTTTTTGTGTGTTTTTTGGTGGTACTAAGCATTAGACTAGATGCTTCATACCTGCTACATGAGTGCTCTACCATTTGAGCCACACCCGCAGTCTTTCATCTTTTCTCTTTTAGATAGCCTGGTGATTTTGTCTGATTGGCCTTAGATAATGATTCTCCTATGTCTGTTTCCCAAGTAGCTGAGGCTACAGTCATGTGACACCAGGCCAAGACATCTATTGTCTAATTAGATCCTGAACTAAAGACAGGTGAATAAACACTTCAAAAATGCTCTGATGTCTAAAGTAGTATGAGTACCTATTAAGGCCTCCTGCCTTGAAGAAATATAGTTGGATTTGATCCAGATTCCAAGACCACGGCTTGTTTTCATTCAGAGTCCTTCCATGTTTTTACTAATACCCTTGATTAAACTCACAATCGCCTCTCTGTCCTCAGTTGACTCTACCATCCTAAATATGAATGCTAGGTATCCACAAGAAATGTACTTTCCCATTCTATGTGCCTCATAATCGAGCTACACATCTGGGAAATAAGGGATAGAGTTCATGATCTAGAATACCAAGACTTCTTTCTTGCCTTCTTTCTACTGTCTCATTATATTTTCTTTCTTTCCCTTTCCTCCAGGCACAAGGAATTATCTCTCCTGTCCTCTTACAGAATAAAATCAACCCCCTTTGGGATCCAGGTTTCTATCATAATTGGCTAAGTAATTACCCCCTCCCCCAAAGGAAAGTCATGCTCTTCTTGAAAAGGAATGCTGGTAGGTATATTCTGCTCCATCTTTGTCATAGAGAAGTGAGTCTGTCATATAAGTGTATACAAACCAACTGCCCTTTGCATTTCCTCTTCCTAAATCTGTTGTAGACAAAGAGACAGGTATTTTAAGTCTCCATCACAGAGATTATTGAGCATAGTACCAAGTACTTGGTGGGAATAAAAGGACGTGGGACCATAATGAACCTTACAGGCTTCTTGTCTTGATCACATCAGGTCTCAGAGCTCCCAGGACAACCCAGAGTCCATGCAATGATGCATCAACTTTTCCCTGCATCAATTTTGCATAGGAAAAAAAAAACTTGCAAAGTACCCAGTACCGTACAGGTGTATGTGACAATTATTCCTCTGCTGTTCATTTAAAGCAACAAACAGATCGTGTGTGCTTGTACACAATTGTGAGAGAAGGGGCCCAGTTTGCACTTGATAAGCTTCCCAGATTTAGCAATGTCTTGGCTGCCCCTGCAGTCAGAAACTATAAAGAGCTGTTTTCTGGGGAGAGACGAAGGACTTCCTTCTCTTTTTAAGACTCAAATTAGTGAGACTGTCCTTTCTTCATTTTTTTTTTTAACAAATCCACCTCCGGTCCAGATGGCATAAGGAAGCACAGAGACAGGACAAAATAACAAACAACAGCAATTACACTTTTCAAATATTCATCCATTTGCATGCACTTCAGGAGTCTGGGAAATGTTTGAGGACAACTTCAAGGATAAACAAGATCAGCAAAATATAGGATGTCCGTGATTCAGAGGCAGGGAGCAGGGAAGTGACATTTATTTATGCAGGGCTGGGATAAATGGTTTTATTCTTTGAGTCCATTCCCCTGCTCCCTTTCTCTAAGACCCAGAGGAAGAAGGTGAGAAAAGGATAACAATATCTGGATGAGAACTCCTTCACTCTGGAGACATATGTCTCCGAAGCAGCCAGAATGGACAGATAGGCAACAATGACTTGGCCCTGCCCCCTGATCTTTTATGCATGCATTTATTAGTCATTAGTCAGTCAATCATCCTGCTGGCCAGCATTATCTTTCCTTCTAAAGGTCATCAAGGACTTAGATTCTAATCACAGCAGTTTGATCCTTATTTTTAGCCTCCTTCCCTTCTTCAGAGCATGGGGCACTGAAGAGCCTCCCTCCATGAGGCCTCCCTTAACTCTACCCATGAGTCTTGCTGCATCTGCTCTGGCCCTTCTTCCATATCACAATATAGATATCATGGCAAGAATTAATCTGTGCGTATTCTTCTTCTCCAACTCCTCTCTTCCTTGAAAACATACCTAGCTTAATGATAAATGTTACTGCTCTCAAATACCATAGCTTTATCTCTCATCTTTCTCCCTATTGTAACCATTCTCAACTATTTTCTGACATTCAAACCCAGATGGATGTCCTATCAGATATAATAGAGTGGGGTATTAGATAAACTTCTTTGGATAATTTGGTTAATAAAGCAATTCATGTAAGGACCTTTGCTGAATCTCTGATCACTTGTTTTATTATTATTGAGCGGTAAACATCACATTTCTATGACAATTTTGATCATGTCAGTTTCCGCTACAAAGTTGAAAGTTTTTTGTCTCATGGATTTTGATACAAATTTTATCAGGCATATACATGTTTTAGAGCATAATATCTCTGAGGTAGGGAGCAAGGCCTATTCCCTCTTATACAAGAGGAAATTGATATGCAGAAAGTAGGTGATCTTCCCAAAGTCACACAACCACAGACTGGTGTTCATGTTCCATGGAACCACAGAATTGTTCTCTCATGTTCCATAGGCTGTACTACACTGTATGGCTTCCTTCTTGTGTTACCAGGTTATTTTTCTCTCTTGTCCAAAGACAATAGCTTTGTCTATTTATTCTATGGTGCTTATTTGGTCTTTTTAAAGGAAGAGTATGCTTAAGAGTTTGATAAGGTAACATTTCTATCACTGATTTTGACTTTATTTTTTTCAGATACAGAAGACTGATGAGTTGTCTGCCATTTAAGTCATGCATATTATTTACTGTACGATGTAAAGTTGGTAAAAAAAAAGTTTTAGGATTACAATGCAGAAAATATCTCCTGTTTTTATTCTAAAACTATCTTGTCTATCTCTCAGTATTAGGAGAGTTGGTCTGCTCATAAATTCCATCACTCTTTTGCTGCTATTTCCATCTAGCAAATTATTTCCTTATTCACAAGGCAATAAAAGGTCACTGGAAAGAAGAATATAATATTCCTTCTCATAAAATAAAGTTAAACAGTATTTAGCATTTATATCTTTGCAGTGTAGTAAACAAAATATGGTTTATTTGACTCAATGAAGACCTATGATACCACAAAAGATAAATCTAATGATTTGTTGGAACACAGGAAGATAAATCTTTCCTAGGATGCCCTCATTGATGACCTGATGCCGTTGTCCTGGTCGTCAGATAGAAGAGCAATGCAAGCCTAATTCTGTGTTCCTTAAATATTCAGCTATGGGTCCATAGCTATAGTCTAAGGAGACCAGCTATTGAATAAGTCAAATCCATGTTTTGTTTACTTGCTGTGTTTTTAGTATTATTTAGTGAAATAATATTGACATGGTGCTTTATATTTGCAAAGAAGGATAGAAAAAGTAAAGGTCAATTGCTCTTTTTAATTCGCTTTTAATTTCAGTGGCTATCAAAGAGAATGTAAAATTTCCTGACCTTTCTTTATGCATATCATGAGATAATTATTTCTTTCCTTTTTCTTTTTTAGACAATCAGATCTGTGGTTGGAAAATTCAGCAAGTACATTATTAAAATGAAATAGGAATTTAATATAAGTGCAAATTCTTTATTTTATGAAATTTCAATACATTGAGTTTATGAAAGAAAATATAGCCCCCCAAAAACCTGACTTAAGAAAATATTTTATAGCTTCCAATCATTTTGTTGATATAACTAAGACAATCCAATTAAAATACATGGGTTAGTGTCTTTTAATAATCCACATATCCAAACAATGTATTCTTCCTTACGAAGAACATGATTTGAAATTTTCTTACATGAAAATCTTTCTTGTAGGAAGGCAATAAAGAGAAAACTGGAAAAGGAAGGGAAAAAAAGAGAAAAATAATTGAACTAACTACATAACTTAGATGTAACATGTTATATCCTATTTTTCAACTTAGTCATTCACAAAAGATTTTGATGATTTTCCAGAAAATATCAATCTAGTTACAAAAAGAACAACTCCTATAAAGTTATTTACAAAAAAGAAACTCAATCCAGTCCCAATCCATTGTTTAATCTTATTTTCAGTTCTTCTTTTGCATATATTTTATTTTTCAATCGAAAATTTCTTTTTGAATTGAATTTTTTTTATTTTTCAAATGAAACTCTGCCTGATGTTTTGATAAGCTTTTTCTTAAAAAATAAAAGCCCCTCTTCAAACAGAATTTGGCTTTTTCTTTTTATCTGTCTAATTAAAACACCCTAACTTGGGAAATCCATCAGTTATTCTTTGAAAAATGACATTTATTTTTATCTCCTTTTGCATAGCAAGAAAAGTACTGCATAAAACAGAAATAGCTTTGTCTCTAGAATTACGTGTAAATTCACTAATATTGAACCTACAGAATCTTCTGAGTCTTTAGAAATAGCACCCAGTAATTTATTCCAACATAAATCAACCTGTGTAACTCAGGACAGCTAAACTCACTTTTCAGAGTAATTTCATGGCTCCTGGAATCCCACATTTATTCTACACATGGCACATATATATGCTTAGAGGTATACGCGCACGTGTGTGTGTGTGTTTGTGTGTGTGTGTGTGTGTGTGTGTGTGTGTGTGTATTATTAGTACATGGCTCCTGGAATCCTACATTTATCCTACATTAATCCTATTAATCCTACATATGCTATATTAGTATTATTAGTTCATGGCTCCTGGAATACTAATATGTGTGTGTGTGTATTTTTTCCCCTTAATTAACTACAAAATTTGAATCAAAGGCCATCCATCATGGTATAACTTCACCCCCACTTAGAAGTCATCTGGCTACCATTTTGTGTATTCTTTTTGCTTTCAGCTTAAGCCTCATTGTCAACACAGTTGTCTGGGATTATGAATATTTGTTGGGGATTTTTTTGCTTTCTTTTTCTTTGTTGTGTTTTGTTGTGCTTTTGCTTTGAATAAAAGCCTTTTGCCCCATTTATAATGTCATTGGCAAAAACTTATGACTTGCTTAAGCTAGTGCCTCTACATGTTTTCTGATACCCCAGGGTTATCAAGAAAGCCATGAATAATGGGCACACTGAACTAATGGTGGTTTTCTTGTTAAAAGATTGCTGTTGATAAACATTAACATTAATAAGTAATGTCAAGCAAACAGCATAATCAACTCATATTTAATGAGCATCTGTAAATATTATCACTGAGAGTTTACAAGATAATTAAGAAAAAATTTCTCAAGGAATTAAATTTCTGCTATAAAAGACCGAGCAGATGCTCCAAGAGGGAATATGCATTTAGATGGATCATACATACAAATTCATGTCAGGATATGTGATCAGAAACATGTACTACACATGAAAAGCAGAATCAGTGGAAATCATGCGGGAAGGAGTCAACCTATAAAAGGTTGTTACCTAAACCTGAACAGCCAAATTGACTTTGTATAAAAGAATGTGAACTATAGCTCTGAGAGTAGCAATGTCATTAAAAAAAAGAAGTCACTGGATTTAGAGGTAAAAAGTTTAGATATTGCTTCTGACCCAGCCACAAAGTACCATATAACCAACTCAGCTGATTTGTATAGGACCATAGAAATGGTTGCTTACTCATAAAATAACTGGTTGGACCATGTGACTTTCAAGGTCATGTCCAACTCCACATTTTAAGAAAAGAGCCGGAGGAAAACAATCAGGAGAAAACCAAAACCAAACAACAGCAGCAAAATCAGGGAATCCTTTGAATAGAACAAACCAATACTCCAACCAAAAGAAGATGTTTTCCTCCTTTCTAAGAGCTGCAATAGCTGCCAAAGACAGAACTTCAATCCCAGAAGACTAACTCCACAGAGATCTGTGGAGTATATCGAAAGTTGCTTCAAGTACTCTCTGATAAACTGTTAGCTTATAACAAAAGTAGCTTCAAGCATCTAAAGTGCTATAACTGAATAAGGCCTATGTTTTAATTTTAAAATAGTGTAGATTTGTGTCAAGTGTTTGGACTTTAGAATAAAATAGACAAAGGTTTAATCTTGGTCCTACCACTTTCTCACCGTGTGAATTTGTACAAACAACTTAAACCCTCCAAGTATGAGTTTTCTTATCTTTAAAGTTTGTTTAATAATATCTATTTCAGAGAGAATCTAGATTAACTGATGTAATATATGTGTGCTTCATTCTTAGTTTTTAAAAAACACTAATTCCCCTAAAGAAGTTAAAGATTAATTTGCTGAAAATTGACTTTATTTGGCCATTTACTCCTAAGCATACTTTCTTATGGGTCATGATAAATTCTGCAGATGAAAGAGATTGAGCACAAAAAGAAACCTAGCACTATTGTACAAAGTAGGAAAACAATTCTCTTTATAACAGTATCAAAGAATAAAAGTTTTGAAGAAATAAAGTTTATCAAGCAAAAGAATTCACACTGATGAGCTCATCACTGGTGGTTTGTAACTGTAATCCTAGCTATTCAGAAGGCTTTGAAGGAAATTCAAAGCTAGCCTAAACAGAAAAGTCATGAGACCATTTTCTCAAAAAAAATAGCAAAAACTTGACTGAAGGAATGGCTCAAGTTTCACAGCACCAACAAAACAAGCAAGCCAATTGAGAAAAAGACCTTGAGTTCAAATCTTATTACTACCAAAAACACTGATGAAAGAAATTAAAGAAGACACAAATAAACATAAAGGCATGTTGTTCTGGAATTGAAAAATAATATTAATTAAATATTAAAATTAATATAAAATTAACAATTTTCTGTGCTTCCCAATCAACAGATTCAATGCAATCCCTATCAAAGTCCCAGTAACATTTTTATAGAAAAAGCAAAACAATACTAAAGTTCATATTGAGCCAAAAAAGATCTTAAATAGCTACAAAACAAAAACCCAAGAAAGAATAACACCACTGGAGTCATCATGCTTCCTCATTTTAACATATTACAGACTTATAAAATTCAAAACCATATGGTATTAGCAAAAAAAAAAATAGCCCAATGAAACAAAGTAGAAGGACCAAAAGTAAGCACATACATATCTACCTAATCCTCAAAAAGAGCTCCAAGAACAGACCATGAGGAAAAAATTATATCTCCAAACCCTATTGTTTGAGAAACAGGATATCCACAGCGAAAGAATGAAATAGCAAACTTATACAATAAGCAAAACATTAATTAAAATGGGTTAAAGACTTAAACATAAGTGCTGGAATGGTAGAGTTCATGAAAGAAAAATATAGTGGTAAAGCTTACAATATTGGTCCTGGCACTGACTTCTTGTTTTAATTCCAAAAGCACTAGCAGTAAGAACAAAACTCAACAGATAAGATTATACAAAACCAAAAAGCTTCGGCAAAGGAAAGCAAATATCAACCAAGTGTAAATGCAACCTAAGAGCGAGAGGATATATTTACATACGTATATGATAGGAAGCTAACATAAAAAACAAGAAGCCTCTACAACTCAATGAGAAAGACAGCTGGATATTTTTAATGAGCAAAGGATTTAAATAGACATTGCTTTAATACGTACATCAACATTTTTATAAAAAGCACTTAACATTACTAATTATCAGGAAAATGTAAATCAAAACCACAATGAAATATCATTTGACAGCTGTTCAGATGGCTGAAATAGGCATATGATAGATGGATAGATAGATAGATAGATACTTAATGTGTTGATGAGAATATAGAGTAATTAGAAATCCAGTGCACCATTGGTGGAAATGTAAAATGGTGCAGTCATTAGAAAACAAAGTATGGAGTTTTCTTTGAAAATTTAGAAATAGACCTACCTTATGATGATTCACCAATTAATTAAAATGGAGCCATCATATGATCAATTGTATATATGTGTGTGTGTGTGTGTGTGTGCACGTGTGTGTGCATGTTTGTGTATGGATCTTGAAGCAACATCTACATATCATACTCAATGAAATATTACTTGCAATAGCCAAGACATGAAATGAAAAATGGAATGCCCAATGACTGATAAATGCATGAAGAATATGTGATAATCTGCAAACAATGGGGTGTTGGATTTGGCTGCAAAAAAGAAGGAAGTTATGCAACAACATGGATGAAGTTGTTGGTCATATGGTTAGTAAAATCAGCAAGGTGTAGAAAAACAAAAACTGCATGATTCTCCTCATATGAGGTTCCTAAGACCAGTCATGGAAATACAAACTGGAATGGTGGCTGTTAGGGACTGAAGGATGGAGCAGGGAGAGCCTCTGGTATGTGTATTCTCAGTTATTCATGATAACCACATCTAGAGAGCTGTTGTGCTTATAGTTAGAAAATAATGTGATGTAATTCAAATGTGTTAAGAGGGTAGATATATTTAACTGCTAATGCTACAATAAAAAAGGAGGAATCTAATTACAATACCTTCACGTAAACTCTAATTTTGAAATATGCAAATGACCTGAACAGAAATTTCCAAAAGAAAAGAAAAACACAAATGACCAATAAGTATGTGTGAAAATGCTAAATGGCTCAACTCACTAGGGAAATAGAAATTAAAACCACAATATGATATCATCTCACATGAGTTAGGATAGCACTTACCAAAAAGTTAAAAAAAAAACAAACTAATAAATGCTGTCAAATTAAGTAGAGACAGGGAAAGTCTAGATAATATTGGTAGGAATGTAAATTAGTCTAAATAATACAAAAAAAGGCTAGAGGAAACTCTCCCCCACACACAAATTAACTAGAGAATGAGCTGTTGTGTAATCCAGCAGTCATAATGTGTGGTAGATATCTAAAGGGATTTAGATCAATATGTCAAAGAGAAGACAATATGGAATCTTGAATCCACAGATGGGTCGAGCAAACAAGACTATATAGTACATCCATACCATGAAATAATATGCATCCATAAAAAGAGTGAAGTTCTATTTTCTTTGTAATAGTATTAATTGAACTGGAAGGTATTTGATTAAGTGAAATGAGTCAGGTAGAGAAAGACATACTGTACTTCCTTACTTACACATAGGAGACAAGTTGATTCCAAAGATTTAGAAAATAGAAGTTACCAGAACTTTGGAAGAGAACATAGGAAAAAGGGAAATGGAGAGATGTCACAAGGCACAGGTTCAGTTGAGTAAGAGCAATTTCTAATGTTTTATAGCATACTAGACTTAACATGGTTGCCAACAATTAATTTGTATTTCAAAATATCTAGTAGTGAGAACTTACACGAAGAAAATGTTTGAGGTAATGAATATGCCAATTACCCTGAACTGATCATTGCTAATTATATATACATACATTTTATGTGAATATATAATTATATATAATACTATATCCATAAACATGCATATTTATATACTTTAAATTAAATGCATGTATTTATTTTTAAAAATAAAAATACATGAAAAAGAAGTCTATCAGTTCATATTCTCTTATAATACTCGCCCATGAGCCAGTAAAAGAAAATGCCTTCTATTATACTGTAACTTTATATTATTATATATGTACTATATATATTATACTGTAACTTTATATTCATATAAATACTCATTGTCATATTAATACTTATCCCAGATTCAGTCAGAAAAGTCTCCCCTGCTTATTCCATATTGATTCACCTCCAAACCTGTCAAAATCTCTATCCATAATCAAAATAGACAAGTTCTAGAAACAACCTAGGAACCCATGGGCAGATGAACACATAAAGAAAATGTGATGCATACACACACACACACACACACACACACACACACACACACCAGAGGAACTTTCTTCATTCCTAGAGAAGAAAACAAATTATGTCATATATAAGAAAGTGGATGGAACAGGAGATCATCATGTTAAGTGAAATAAGCCACTCAAAAAGACAAATATTGCAAGATTTCTCATATGTGCAATTAAGATTCACTGTACTATTTGGGGCATGTCTGCACTTCCAACATTTTGCTGGTGAAGTAGAGATAAGATTGTCTCAGTTTTCTTTGGTTTGAAAGTCTGACTCTCAGATCTCAGTCTACTGAATAAGATTATGGGCATGAGCTGCCTATAAAAACAAACAACAATGACAAAAACAAGGAGACATGAAAGCTGAAGGAAGACTATTACAGAAGAAGACAGGGACCCTCTGGAAGAGTAGGGGAGAGAAGCAGGTGTAATGAGAGTCAAATTTGATCAAAAAATATATACACATATAAATATAATATATATAATCTATATCATTTATATATCTCATTTGTATATATCATTTTCATACATATATATGCATTATAAGTATTATATATACATTTTCATATGTATGTATAAAATATGTATAAAAATATCATAATAAAATACATTATTTCACAATAAAAATTACTAGGAAAAGAAAACATCACTCGAGACAGTGGCAGTTGGTCACACTGGATAAAAGAGTGTCACAGGGTCACAATATTGTCTCATTGAACAATTTATTGACTTCTGAGAGGAAGTGAATCGCTCCACATGGCTGCCTATCAACTGCTTAGGGTTAAAAAAGGAGACCACCCATGAAATGTGGATTTGATTGCTAAACTCCATTTGTGGTTTCCCATAGACCTTAGTGAAAAGATGTTCAGGTCCCTAAAACGCTGTTTGCTTAAAATGCTCCTATCAGACGAATACACTTATCATACCAACAGTATGCAACTTTTTTGTGCCTGAATAAATTTCAAAAGCCCCTTTCATTCATGCCTGGGAAAACACAATTTGAAATTGGACTCACTGAAAGGTGCCTATTAACCCTGCTAATGAACAGATAGGAATTTTTTCACTTGTCGATGACACTCAATATGGTTTTGGGCTCATATTTCAAAGAATACTTGTACATGAAGTTTGTTCAAGCAGAAGAAATGTTTCCTGACTACTGACCTGTAGTATCTGGCCAGGATGTGTATCTTCCACAGCAGATGCTAGGGTGGCCTTCGTCCATCCTTGGGGGTTTTCATAAACGTGAATTGCTTATCGGAGAGATTAATCTCTCGTGATGTTTGACCATCCCTAGCAAGACAAGGGCATAGCTGTCTCTGCCTTGTCTGCAGGCTCTCCTGCAAAGTCTTGTCTATCAAAAGTGCTTCTGTTGTGCAAAATCTGAAGCATACCATTGAGTTACATTAAATCTACCATTAAATTACACATCATCAACACTCATTAGAGCATTTGTGATCATGATCTTCATAGGATTAGAACTGAGCAAGAAAGATTGGGGTACCCTTGCCTACACAAGGGCCTCAGAGGGAGTAAACAGTAACATAACATAAGAGAGTACCTTTGCCATTCATGGAGCCTCCCGGCCCCCATTCAGATAAGGGGCTCTTATTTCCATACTACTGAAGAGATGACTTCTTTTGAATAAGATGAGATGATTTTTCCAGGTTAAAAGAAAATGAGGAAGCTGAAAGAAAAGTATGAACCCCTGTTTTATATACTTTAACATGGGGCTTTATTATGTAGCAAATAATTTATAAAGAGTCCAAAAAGAATGACTTCTAAAATATATATTATAGAATATAGAATATATACATATTATAGAGACAATATAGAACTGTTATGAATAATATATTATAAATATGCAACATATACATATATGAGCATATATGTATATAAGGTATGTATGTATGTATGTATGTGTGATATATATGCATATATGTATATGTATTCATATAAGTATATCTATATATTAGATGTGTGTATAACATATTCAAACATATATACATATAGTTAATATATTCTATATACACACATCTACATATATTTATATATACATATATTTAATATGTGTACAACATATAAATATGTTTGTATATGTATATATAAATATCTAAAATAAAATAATTATAAATATATAAGTATCTCTAGAGAGAGAGAGAGAGAATATGATAGAAAGAAAAAATACAACAGAGAGAACAATTATGAAGAACTGAAGCAATGACAGTTTGGGAAAGACTACATGAGTTTTGCAATCTGTAATTAAATAAATTCTTGAACATGGGAAATATGTCATTTCACATGCATTCATTATTTTTATTCATGATAACTTTTACAGAGTGCATGAATTTCTTGCTAAGCTAATCATCCCTTCATACAAGAGACATTCCTATACCTCAAATGCAAAAGCATTATGGAAACCACCATTAAGTTTTGGGATGTGGTCACCGTTCACAGATTTTTGAATGAAGAGTAGAATATATAGCTTACTGTAACTTAAAGACTAAGACTTGACACCTTTGATTAATATATTCAATTCACAAACATTTATTGAACACATATGGGGAAGGCACTCCGGAGAATACGAAAATGGAAAAAAATCAATTCTCACCTTACTGCTGAATTGCAAATACAAAAATATCCTCAACAGAAGGTGGGATATAACAAATGCCTAAAAAGGTAAAAACAAAGTGCTTGGGGAACACTGGGGGGGGGGAGGGGAGGTAAGAAACTAGATTATCCTCCAGGGGTTTAGAGCAACATTGATGAAAGAGTGGCAATTGAGCTGATCCTTGAAGCATGGCTCGATTTTTATTAGAAGGCAAGGAAGCATATTCCAGAAGAAGAGCACGAACAGAAAATCATCAGGCATGTAGTCTGGTTAGCAGAACAAGAGATAAAACCAGAGAAGTACATTATCACGCCTTACAGAAATTCCTAGGGAGTGTATTAAGTACTGTGACCTTTATAACACAAGCAGGAAAAAAAAAGAGGTAGAAAGTATTCACCTTATGAACAACTGCAGCTGTGTGCAAGGTAACAGAAGGGGTAAATCTCATAAAGGAGAAAAGACAAGACCCAGGTGAACCCAGAGGACCACGGTGAAGCCAACAAGAAAGAAAAGAATGCTGAGATCCAAGAGAGCCACAGGGTAAACAACTGCATTCATTCAGTCAGTCATTCATATTAATGAAATGTGGTTAGTCAATAAATACCCACTATGCAGCTACTTAAACGAGAGACGCTGCGTTTAGTTATGCAGATATGACAACGAATAGGAATATGATCGCTGCTTCTGGAAGCTTAAAATCTAGGATGGAACAGAGGCAATTAAATATCTAACTAGAACTGATGTTGATTGGATTAGTAGTAGAAGAGTAGCAAAGCACACTTCTGGGTGTAACTGTGAAAAAATGTCTCCAGAGATGATTAGACGATGAGGCCTAAACAATGATTTCATCTATTACTGGACTCAAGATCTGAGAAGTGCTTGAACTGTGGTAGGTGGGGCCCGCCTGGAGGAAGTGGGTCTCTGAGGGGTGTGGCCACTTCCTGATGCTCTGTTCTGCTTCTGGACACCATTAAGTATCTATCTTCCATCGTGTCCTTCTGCCATGTCTCATTGCAAGACGATACCAGTGGAACCCACTCACCGTGAATGAAAACTTGTGAAACCATGAGCCAAAATAAATCTGTCCTCCTCCAAACTGTTTGCCTGAAGCATTTGTCACAGAGCCAAAAATCTTTGTAACAAAGACAATATGAATATGAATAATTTCAGGGGGTGAAGCAGCGTGAACTTAGAGCTGAAATCCGGGGCACCACATTACCAGGTGCTTGACCCAAGTGAAGAATGACCCCTCCCCCAAAAAATGTATATTTAGATCATTTAGATGGGAATATCACATGTGTCTCATGGTTAGTCTATCAGGAGCAGGTATGGATCATTGGATTAAAAACTTCACTTGGTCTCAAAGTAAATAACAACTTCTTTTTCTTTACATTATCAAAGATTCACTTTATTTTTTCCTCTTTTGACACAAATTATTCCAGTATAGCTTTGTTAGCTTGTCTCCACAAACCATTCTAAGAAAGAAAAAAAAGAATTTATTTGTAATAATAATAATAATTAAACGTTAAATGTTACTAAACAAGTTGTGTGTGGAGAAACATGAGTTTAAATTACTCCCTCCTGGGTTTTACCTTGGAAATTTAGAAGATGATATTCTCAGTTTGGTTAGATAACTCTGTGTTCTCCCAAAGTGGGTGTCATTCTCAGTTGTACACCATTATTGAGCTATGAAACTCTTCTATCACAATGAAAGTTTTCAATCATCAAAGAACTTTCCATTGGAAAATTCTGCTCTAGAGTAAACACTGCTCTGATGTTTTCCATGTAGAAGTTTTTCCCACTTTTTTCTCTCTCTTTTCTGATTTAACTATTGATCACTTTTTTAGTTGTTTGTAAATCATAAAAATACATCACACAGCCGGGCATCAGTGGCTCACACCTGTAATCCTAGCTACTCAGGAGGCTAAGATCTGAGGATCACAGTTCAAAGCCAGCCTGAGCAGGAAAGTCTGTAGGACTCTTTTCTCCAATAAAACCACCAGAAAACTGAAAGGGACTCTATGGCTCAAGTGGTAGAGCACTAGGCTTGAGCTGAAGAGCTGAGGGACAGTGCCCAGGCCCAGAGTTCAAAACCCATGACCAACCAAAAAATAAAAATAAATAAATAAATATATATGTATATGTATATATATATATATGTGTGTGTATATATATATATATATATATATATATATATAGCACAACTAAAATACTATATACTACTTTCTATGACTGGTTGTAAGTCTATTAATGAAAAGAAACTTATCTCCCAGTTTCCTAAGAACCATAATGTTTTTAAGACCTTCAGAATATCCTGTATTCTCTCCTAATTGTATTCCATTTATTTCCACTCAGTGAAATAGTATTTTATGTTCATCATTCACTTGTTTATGATTATATTTCTAATGTACACAAACATAATCTAGGTATTTTGCTACCTTTACTTGTGAGCTCTAATACAAAAACTTTTGTGCATATCTTTTTCTTAGCATGATTCTTGCATGATGAAGGCTGTGAGTCATTTCACCTTTATCCCTTGCATAGTTTCTCATTGTTCACCACAATATATGGACCCAGTTTTTTCTCCTTAAGCTTTGTGGGTTCTTACTTTGTTTTGGTTTGTTATTATAATCCATGCTGTTAAGAACTATTAAACTCCACTTATCCACTGATCACTCGCATGGCCAAACATCTAAGTACCAAAGCCTATTTGTGGGTGGTGTATCTTACATCTTTGCTTATACAAACAGCTCTGTAAAGATGGGCATTGTAACTTAGTCATGAGCTAATTTATTTGCATTTTTCAATAATAAAAGTGGATGAATCTGCCTCTCAAAAGCATTCAGGATAATAAAGATAGAAATGGCTCCCTTGTCCTCTAATACATTTGCTTCTCTTCAGCTTATATTAGAATAACATAATGTCATTTTCTTGATGAGAGGATGGACAACTTCACTTACACTCTCATAGCTCAGAGTTCCTCTTTATTACCCATTTTTATTGCTTCTATAGGAACAGACAACATTTGGTCCAGATCACACCATCTGATGGGATTCAAAACTATAATGTAGCTCTGACTGTTGCTTTTACTGGGAATAATAAACTATATTTTCTTCCTAACCCTGATAACCATGTGTCTTCCTGCCTGTGAGTCACTGACTTTCTAATGTGCTAGTTTGTAAGCAGGATGCAAGCTTACATCTCTCCCCAGTTGCTGACCTGGTGATTTAACATAAACATTCTTGCGCATATCTCTTGGAATATCTGTTCAAGGGATACATCTAGAAGCAGAGTTACTAGGCTATAACTTCACTAGATAACGCCAAGTTATTTCTTAAAGCTGTTAAGCCAATTTACACTCCCCTCAACAATGTTAAAGGGGTTCTGGTACTATATCACAAATAGACATTTTTTCAGCTTATTAAATTGTTCTCAACCCCTCTGGATGTGCAAGAATATTTTTGTGGATTTAATAGTTTGATCTAAAGCAACTGAACACTTTTCTCACCCCGATTGTTGCTGCTTCTTCCAAAAAAGGCCAGTTCATAATATTATTGCATATTTCTATTGAGCTGGTTATCTTTGTCTAGTAAATTTCTAGACATTCTCTATGTTATAGAGCCTGATCATCTATTAGTTATATGTGATGCAAATAACTTCCCTCAGTTTCTCACTTCCATTTTATCATGTATTTTGGTCATCAGACTTTTTGTAATAATGCAAAAATGCAATATATATAATGCAATGAAACAATGTTTGCATTATTACTTTAGCCCTGAGATTTCATTTAAGAATTTCTGTAGACCACCATTTATAAAAGTCATTCATATATTGTCATTTGAAGAGGAAAGTTTTGATTTTATACTTAAATCACTGAGAATTTATTTTTACATATGCTCTGGGGAGGAATTCACTTTACTTTTTCCCATGTGCATAGACAATATCTGAGCACAATTTATTGGATTGTTCATCCTTTCTCCTGCTGACTTACACTGATGATTCTCTTATATGTCAGATTTTGACCTACAGGTACGTCTATTTCTGAGCTGTTGTGTTCTACTAGTCTTTTTAATATCGTCTACATTTATGCTGATTACAAAATCATTACTATAGTTGCACAATTACCATTGCATTACAATAAGCTTTGTTAAAGGGCATGGCAGGTACGAATTCCTAGTTTTACTATTGTGTTGCTTTTCCAAATACACTTTAGAATCAGCTTGTCCGATTTCTCAAGAAAAAGCAACTACCTTAATTGGAAAAGCATCTAATCCTATATTGCTTTGAAGATGTTTATACTGCTGAGTACTTCAAACCATGAACATATTCTATTTCTCTTATTTAGATTTCACCAAAGCAAAATATTGCACATTGTTTGTTAGATTTATATCCAGCTACTTATTTTTATGTTATTGTTTTTATTGTACATGGCATCTGCTTTTTGAATTGGGCTTTCGAATTGATTGTTGCTGGAAGATAGAAATATATTAGACTTTGATATTGCTGAGCTATCTTATTAATTCTGAGAATGTGTCAATTATTGTAGATTTTTATTTTTAAGTGTGAGTCATTAAAATTGGAAAATATGCAACTGATCTATATGTCAGTCTTTATGGTTTTATTTTAGTTCATTATTTTACATACTCTGGTGTTGGGGCTTGATCTGAGGGCCTTGAGCTGCTGCTTAGCTTTTTCTGCTCAAGGTTGATAGTCTGCCACTTGAACCACACATTCACTTCCCTTACAATTTTAACTTATTCTTCCTGCCTTAAATTGCTAACCAATACCTTTGACTAAATGTTGTATATAGTTAGCAGTAAAAAAAAAAATTTAGTTTTTAATTGTATAGAAAGTGCTTTGAAGTGTATGTAAATGTATTAACTGAACTACAGTAGATTCAAGAGAGAGAAATCAAATAGTGCAATTCCTTAGAAAAGCAAAGTCAAATTTCAGAAAAATAAAACATCATGAAGCAGGTCCTCAAAGAGGGTGGTGTGGAGTCTAGGGGAAAGAGGTGGTCAAATGAAGAGAAGGGAGGGAGCATGCAGTCAAGAATCCAATGCCTTTCCTTCAAAATTAATAAGAATGAGAGAAAGGCTGGGAGGAAGGATGGGTGAAAATGTTGAAAGGGTGACATTGATCAAGATATATTGCATTCAGAACCCTCTTTGTTAAATAGCAATTGCTTTGTACAATTACATAAGGATAATAAAAAATGCTAATTGGGAAAAAAAGAAAATGCATTGAAAATTTCTCTATAAAGTGTAATGTTATCAAATTCCCTATAAGAATCTGAGACTATTTCCCATTCTGTCCATTAAAATTCATAAGAATTTTTAACCAGATAAAGTGAGATCATCACATAATATATTAATAAAACTAATGACTTTTCGTAATGAAACCAGTTCAGAACTTTACAATAAACTGAAATTTTATACATTAGAGAATTTGGATTGTTGGGATTTAATCAGGAGTTTTGCATCTTTTTTTTGTGCAAGTGGGGATTAGAACTCAAGGCTTTGAGCTTGCTAGACAAAACACTCTACTACTTAATTCATACACTAGACATTTTCCTTTTTAGTTTGATTTTGCCCATGATGGCCCCACCACTATCTTTGCCCCCTCAAATTCTGGGATTCCAAGCATATAATATTATACTTGGCTTTGCATTTCTTTTTATGAGTAAATCACATATATGCAGTGCATTTGAAATTTAGACATTGTGGATTCACGCTTCATTTAATTCCTTTATCACATCTTTTTGATCCCTTTTGAGTCATTAAATGTTTTAGTACTTTGGAAAAACTCAACAAAGAGGTCAAGATTGCTGCTCCTACACAGCCAAACTTTTGATGTAGTAAAAACATAGGAAAGAAAACAAATATAGTAAATAAACTATATAATATATTAGAAGAAGATATATGCTATGGAACTAACAGTGTGAGGGAAAGAAACCTGAGGGATGCACACTCTCATTTCAAATAAAGAGATCAGGATAGATGTCACTGAGAAGGTAACTGTGGAAGAAATCTTGAAGGAAGTAATGAAGCTAGTCCTGTGTTAAAGTTAATGTGAGAAGAACTTCACAGAAAAAGAAAAGCAAAAAATTAGGAAAGCAACTCCATTTGTAATAGCCCCACAAAAAAAATACCTAGGAATTAACTTAACCAAAGCCTCTATGATGAAAACTTTAACAACTTGAAAAAGGAAATCAAAACAGAACTTAGAAAGTGGCAAAAACTCCCATTCTCCTGGATTGGAAAGATCAACATCGTGAAAATAGCAATACTTCCCAAGGCTATCTACAAATTCAATGCAATACCTATCAATATTCCAATCTCATTCTTCAAGGAAATAGAAGAGGCAATCCAAAAATTCATATAGAACAATAAAAGACCCCGAATTAAAAAAAAAACGATCCTCAACAGAAAGAACAGTGCTGGAGGAATATTAATACCAAATTTCAAAGTGTTCTACAGAGCCATAATAATCAAAACAGCTTGGTACTGGCACAAGAACAGACCTCAGGACCAATGGAATAGAATTGAAAACCCAGAAATGAACCTACAGACCTATAACCATCTAATCTTCGATAAGGGAGCTAAAATAATAGAATGGAAGAAAGACAGACTCTTCATAAATGGTGCTGGCAAAATTGGTTAATCACGTGTAGAAAACTAAAGCTAGATCCGTATATATCACCCTGCACCAGAATCAACTCCAAATGGATCAAAGACCTCGGAGTCAAAGCAGACACTCTGAAAATATTACAGGATGGAATAGGAGAAGCCCTAG
>NW_012267240.1:15127687-15128884 GCF_000151885.1 Dipodomys ordii
CTTCTATTGTGGTTTGCATGGAGGAAATGGATCCCTTTATGGATTCAATGTTGGTTCTCAGAGTACTGATCTCACCTCTCAATGAGGTGAGATCACTATGCATTACCTCTAATTTGGCGTTTATCTCACTTCTTACTGAGGTTTGTGCAGCTTCTATTTTTGCATCCAACTTTTGTTTGATATCCTGTATATCTTTTGATAGTTCATCCTTGTGCTCTCTCAATTTCTGATCCATTTCTCGCTTTATTTCTTGAGTCATTGCCTCCAGCAATGTAGCTTTTGTCTTCCATTCCTGCTTTGCTCCCACTGGGGCTCTCCCCTCTGTGGCTGCTGGCTTTTGAGGTGAGCTTGCTGTCCCTGGAGCTGGTTGTTTCTGTGTGGTGTAGGTCGTCAGTTGTTGTTGTAATCCGAGTTCAGTTGGGGTGCTTGCGGGCTGGGTTGGGCGGCCCCCGCCGGGTCATTGCAATCGCGATCAGGCCGGTGGTCTGCCAACAGGTCCCTTTGTCGCGTTGCTGGTGCCGGGCGGCTTTGGCGGGATGGAGCCTCTCTGCTCTGGTGGAGAGTGAGGGGTAGGGGTGGGATCCTCGTGGAGAATCCCGGCTGGTAGGTTTCTTTGTTCCTAGCAATCCGCTGTTCTGCAAACCGGTACCTGGTGATCTGCAAGCGGCCCCCTGTGTCTCTGGGGCTCAGGCAGCCCCCGCCAGGCCGGCTGGCCGGCGGCTTGGCGCACTGCCACGCAGCCAGTAAAGGTTGGGGGAGGGGTCTTCGCTCTTCTCTGTTCTGAAATTCTTCTTTTCCTCTCTGTCTTTTTTTGTTATTTTCCACCTCTGGTTTTTCTCTGAGTGTTCGTCTTTTTGTTGTTGTCAGTGTCTTGGGGAGATTAAGCGTTGGAACTGGAATTCTCTTTTTGGTTGGAGAGAGCTGTGGCATTTCCCTACTGCCCCGTCACCATCTTGGTCCCCCCCCAACAACAAATCTTCAAAGAAACAACTGCCTAATAAATAAGTGGGCTAAAGACTTGAAGAAAAACTTCTCTGAAGAGGAAAGAAGGATGGCCAATAGACACATGAAGAAATGCTCAACCTCCCTAGCCATAAAAGAAATGAAAATCAAAACAACATTGAGATACCACCTCACCCCAGTTAGAATGGCTAGAATCAAGAACTCTAATAACAACAGATGCTGGAGGGGATGTGG